>NW_020329037.1:0-11204 GCF_001858045.2 Oreochromis niloticus | reverse complement strand
AAGCACAAAGGTCAACTTTAACATTAAAGGTGTAAAAACAAGTACAAGATATTTACAATAAGCAGACCTCAGTGCAAGAAAGTGTCTTTCCAACACTGAAAAGGTCAAAGGTCAACTTTACATTAAAGGTGTAAAAACAAGTACAAGATATTTACAATAAGCAGACCTCAGTGCAAGAAAGTGTCTTTCCAACACTGAAAAGGTCAAAGGTCAACTTTAACATTAAAGGTGTAAAAACAAGTACAGGATATTTACAATAAGCAGACCTCAGTGCAAGAAAGTGTCTTTCCAACACTGAAAGGTCAAAGGTCAACTTTAACATTAAAAGGTGTAAAAACAAGTACAAGATATTTACAATAAGCAGACCTCAGTGCAAGAAAGTGTCTTTCCAACACTGAAAAGGTCAAAGGTCAACTTTAACATTAAAGGTGGTAAAAAAAGTACAAGATATTTACAATAAGCAGACCTCAGTGCAAGAAAGTGTCTTTCCAACACTGAAAAGGTCAAAGGTCAACTTTAAAGGAAGGTCATTAAAGGTGTAAAAACAAGTACAAGATATTTACAATAAGCAGACCTCAGTGCAAGAAAGTGTCTTTCCAACACTGAAAGGTCAAAGGTCAACTTTAAATTAAAGGTGTAAACAAGTACAAGATATTTACAATAAGCAGACCTCAGTGCAAGAAAGTGTCTTTCCAACACTGAAAAGGTCAAAGGTCAACTTTAACATTAAAGGTGTAAAAACAAGTACAAGATATTTACAATAAGCAGACCTCAGTGCAAGAAAGTGTCTTTCCAACACTGAAAAGGTCAAAGGTCAACTTTAACATTAAAGGTGTCAAACAAGTACAAGATATTACAATAAGCAGACCTCAGTGCAAGAAAGTGTCTTTCCAACACTGAAAAGGTCAAAGGTCAACTTTAAAGGTGTAAAAACAAGTACAAGATATTTACAATAAGCAGACCTCAGTGCAAGAAAGTGTCTTTCCAACACTGAAAAGGTCAAAGGTCAACTTTAAAGGTGTAAAACAAGTACAGGATATTTACAATAAGCAGACCTCAGTGCAAGAAAGTGTCTTTCCAACACTGAAAAGGTCAAAGGTCAACTTTAAAGGTGTAAAAACAAGTACAGTATATTTACAATAAGCAGACCTCAGTGCAAGAAGTGTCTTTCCAACACTAAAAGGTCAAAGGTCAACTTTAAGGTGTAAAAGAAGTACAGGATATTTCAATAAGCAACTCAGTGCAAGAAAGTGTCTTTCCAACACCTGAAAAGGTCAAAGGTCAACTTTAAAGGTGTAAAAAGGTACAGGATATTTACAATAAGCAGAACTCAGTGCAAGAAAGTGTCTTTCAACACTGAAAAGGTCAAAGGTCAATTTAAAGGTGTAAAAAAGTACAGGATATTTACAATAAGCAGACTCAGTGCAAGAAAGTGTATTTCCAACACTGAAAAGGTCAAAGGTCAACTTTAAAGTGTAAAAACAAGTACAGGATATTTACAATAAGCAGAACTCAGTGTAAAAGTGTCTTTCCACACTGAAAAGGTCAAAGGTCAACTTTAAAGGTGTAAAAACAAGTACAGGATATTTGCAATAAGCAGACCTCAGTGCAGAAAGTGTCTTTCCAACACTGAAAAGGTTAAAGGTCAAGTTTAAAGGTGTAAAAACAAGTACAGGATATTTACAATGAGCAGACCTCAGTGCAAAGAAGTGTAATTCTAACACTGAAAAGGTCAAAGGTCAATTTTAACATTAAAAGGTGTAAAAACAAGTACAGGATATTTAATAAGCAGATCTCAGTGCAAGAAAGTGTCTTTCCAACACTGAAAAGGTCAAAGGTCAACTTTAACATTAAAAGGTGTAAAAAGAAGTACAAGACATTTACAATAAGCAGACCTCAGTGCAAGAAAGTGTCTTTCCAACACTGAAAAGGTCAAAGGTCAACTTTAACATTAAAAGGTGTAAAAAGAAGTACAAGCTTACAATAAGCAGACCTCAGTGCAAGAAAGTGTCTTTCCAACACTAAAAAGGTCAAAGGTCAACTTTAAAGGTGTAAAAAGAAGTACAGGATATTTACAATAAGCAGAACTCAGTGCAAGAAAGTGTCTTTCCAACACTGAAAAGGTCAAAGGTCAACTTTAAAGGCGTAAAAACAAGTACAGGATATTTACAATAAGCAGAACTCAGTGTAAGAAAGTGTCTTTCCAACACTGAAAAGGTCAAAGGTCAACTTTAAAGGTGTAAAAACAAGTACAGGATATTTGCAATAAGCAGACCTCAGTGCAAGAAAGTGTCTTTCCAACACTGAAAAGGTTAAAGGTCAAGTTTAAAGGTGTAAAAAAAGTACAGGATATTTACAATGAGCAGACCTCAGTGCAAGAAAGTGTAATTCTAACACTGAAAAGGTCAAAGGTCAATTTTAACATTAAAAGGTGTAAAAACAAGTACAGGATATTTACAATAAGCAGACCTCAGTGCAAGAAAGTGTCTTTCCAACACTAAAAGGTCAAAGGTCAACTTTAAAGGTGTAAAAAACAAGTACAGGATATTTACAATAAGCAGACCTCAGTGCAAGAAAGTGTCTTTCCAACACTGAAAAGGTCAAAGGTGAACTTTAACATTAAAAGGTGGTCAAACAATTACAAGATATTTACAATAAGCAGACCTCAGTGCAAGAAAGTGTCTTTCCAACACTGAAAAGGTCAAAGGTCAACTTTAACATTAAAAGGTGGTCAAACAAGTACAGATATTTACAATAAGCAGATCTCAGTGCAAGAAAGTGTCTTTCCAACACTGAAAAGGTCAAAGGTCAACTTTAACATTAAAGGTGTAAAAAGAAGTACAAGATATTTACAATAAGCAGACCTCAGTGCAAGAAAGTGTAATTCTAACACTGAAAAGGTCAAAGGTCAACTTTAACATTAAAGGTGTAAAAACAAGTACAGGATATTTACAATAAGCAGACCTCAGTGCAAGAAAGTGTAATTCTAACACTGAAAAGGTCAAAGGTCAACTTTAACATTAAAAGGTGTAAAAACAAGTACAGGATATTACAATAAGCAGACCTCAGTGCAAGAAAGTGTCTTTCCAACACTAAAAGGTCAAAGGTCAACTTTAAAGGTGTAAAAACAAGTACAGGATATTTACAATAAGCAGACCTCAGTGCAAGAAAGTGTCTTTCCAACACTGAAAAGGTCAAAGGTCAACTTTAGAATAGAATAGAATAGCCTTTATTGTCATTGTACAGGGTACAACGAAATTGGAGTGCCACTCCCTTGGTGCAAAATGCAATAATAAATATAAATGTAAAATATAAAAGGTACAATAAACAAACGTAAGTACTCACAAAAGTAAGCATGATATTTACAGGATAGCAGCATTAATAATGACAGTATGACAGTATGAATAGCAGCATAATATAATGACAGTGACAGTATGGTATGGCTAAGCAGGTTCAATCGTTTTTGTGCTTATTTACAACGGTGATAGCTCTGGGAAGAAGCTATCCCTGAATCTGTTTGTCCTGGTTTTATGTGACCTGCATCGTCGGCCTGACGGTAATAGTTCAAACAGCTGATTGCTGGGTGAGAATGGTCCTTGATGATATTGCCAGCTCTGCTGAGGTACCGGGAGTTTGCAATGACTCCAGGCTGGGCAGAGAGCAGCCAGTGATCTTCTGGGCTGTGTGATGACCCTCTGCAGTACTTTCCTGTCTGCAGCTGAGCACCCTGCATACCATGTTGTTATGCCGTACGTTAGGATGCTCTCTATGGTGGCTCTGTAGAATGTCACCAGCAGCCTCTCCTCCAGGTTGCTCCTCCTGAGCATCTCAGAAGTGGAGACGCTGCTGGGCCTTTTTTACCACCGCAGTGGTATTTTGCAGTCCAGGAGAGATCATCAGAGATCTGCACGCCCAGAAACCTCATGGAGTGTACCCTCTCCACACGGTTCCCGTGAATGTACAGTGGGGCCGGGTCTGCTCTGCCCTTCCTGAAGTCCAAGATGAGTTCTTTAGTTTTCGTGGTGTTCAGTTGGAGGTTGTTAACTGAACACCACTCAGTCAGTCTGTTGACCTCATCTCTGTAGTCCGACTCATCCTCCTTGAGATGAGTCGGACCACAGTGGTGTCGTCCGCAAACTTTATGATGGTGTTTGAGAGATGGGTAGGGAGCAGTCGGATGTGTAGAGCGTAAACAGGAGGGGACTCAGAACACATCCTTGTGGAGACCCAGTGCTGAGTGTGATGGTGCTGGACAGGTGGGGGCCGAGTCTGACAGACTGTGGTCTGTTTGTCAGGAAGTCTTGATCCAGAGGCAGATGGGGGTGGAGAGTCCCAGGTGAGACAGTTTCTGGACCAGGATCTCTGGGATGATATGATTAAATGCTGAGCTGAAGTCCAGGAAGAGCATTCTCACATAGCTTCCTCTGTGTTCCAGGTGACTCAGCGCAGTGTGGAGCGCTATGGCGATAGCGTCCTCGGTGGATCGATTAGTCCTGTAGGCAAATTGGTGGGTCCAAAGTGGGAGGCAGACTGGCCCCGATGTGCTGACAGACCAGTCTCTCAAAGCACTTCATCACTACAGGCGTAAGTGCAACAGGCCTGTAATCATTTGGGCTGACCACAGCTGTCTTCTTGGCGATGGGGATGATGGTGGAGGTTTTGAGGCAGGGCGGGACGGTGTTTAATGACAAGGAAAGGTTGAAGATTTTAGTGAAGACTCCGGTCAGTTCGTCAGCACATGCTCTGAGAACTTTCCATGTATTCCATCAGGACCTGCCGCCTTCCTGGGATTCACTGACCTTAGAACACACCTCACTTGATGCTCCCTAAGTGTTAGTGTGCCGGTGCTGGGGGCGGGTGGAAGTGGTGTGACAGCTGAGGGTCTGGTCGTCTCAAAGCGGGCGAAGAAACGATTTAGATCCTCAGCCAGCGAGGCATCAATCCTAGATGTCGCCTGGTTACTGCTTCTGTAGTCGGTAATGTGATTGATCCCCTGCCACATTTTTCTGGGGTCGTTGTCAGCAAAGTGATCTTCAATCCTCCTCCTATAGGCAGCCTTAGCTTTCCTGATGCCTCTACTCAGGTCTGCCTGGCCGCCCTATACGCAGCCCTGTCCCCTGACTTGAAGGCAGTGTTGCGGCTTTTTAGGAGGGATTGCACTTCGCTATTCATCCAGGGTTTTTGATTTGGAAACACCCTGACCCTTTTGTTGACGGTGACATTGTCAACACAGTTCCTGATGTACGAGAGTACAGTGTCCGTGTACTCCTGGAGGTTGTGGCTGGAGAATAATCCCATACAGTAGTTGAGAAGCAGTCCTGCAGTTGAGAGGGCTCCTTCAGGCCAGGTTTTTATTGTCTTTGTCTGGGGCTTTGTTTTTCTCAGCAGGGGGTGTAGGTGGGGGTGAGGGACATGCAGAGGTGGTCAGATCCAGCCAGGTGGGGGAGGGTGTCGCTCTGAAAGCATGCTGATGTTTGAATAGACATGATCCAAGGTGTGTTCTCCTCTCGTAGCAAAGTCCACAAACTGGACAAATTTAGGAAGCACAGTCTTTAGGCACGCTTTGTTAAAGTCACCGGCGACAATAAAAACCCATCGGGGTGGGCAAGCTGTTGTTTGTTTATGGTGTTGAGCAGAGGCTGAGAGCCGTGCCCGTCCGCATCCGGCGGTATATAAACAGCTATCACAATAACTACTGTAAACTCCCTCGGATGTAAAAAGGTCTGCACGAGACTGCCAGAACCTCCAAATCAGGAGAACAGTGTGTGTGAATGATCCTGCTGTTACAACACCACTCGTTATGCACGTAAACACATAGCCCCTCCTCTGCTTTTACCTGAGTTGCTGTTTCTGTCGTGCCGATGTAGCGTGCGGCCTGCTAACTCGACTGCAGCGTCGGGAATCAGCGGGTGAAGCCGCGACTCCGTAATAAGAATAATGCTGCAGTTGCATGCAAAGCTCGTGGTGGCTATCTGTAGCTCCAATTCGTCCAATTTGTGGGTGATGGATCTGGCGTTCGATACGAAAAGGCTCGGAAGTGCTGGCCGGTGTGGTTGTTTGCGTAGCCTAGCATCTGAGCCGACCGGCATCCCTCTTCTGCTTTCTCTCCCTCCGTCGCCTCCTACGCTTGCTGGGCGGGCAGACCATCCACGGTGACCCTGGCGGTCTCGCTATCTCCTCCAGGATGTTGTGTGTTCGCTGATATTCGCCAGAAACAGACAAACTATATTTGAAACCTAGGTTAAAGGTCAAGTTTAAAGGTGTAAAAACAAGTACAGGATATTTACAATAAGCAGACCTCAGTGCAAGAAAGTGTCTTTCCAACAATGAAAAGGTCAAAGGTCAACTTTAACAGTAAAAGGTGTTCAAACAAGTACAAGATATTGACAATAAGCAGACCTCAGTGCAAGAAAGTGTATTTCCAACACTGAAAAGGTCAAAGGTCAACTTTAAAGGTGTAAAAACAAGAAGGATATTTGCAATAAGCAGACCTCAGTGCAAGAAAGTGTCTTTCCAACACTGAAAAGGTTAAAGGTCAAGTTTAAAGGTGTAAAAACAAGTACAGGATATTTACAATAAGCAGACCTCAGTGCAAGAAAGTGTCTTTCCAACACTAAAAAGGTAAAAGTCAACTTTAAAGGTGTAAAAACAAGTACAGTATATTTGCAATAAGCAGACCTCAGTGCAAGAAAGTGTATTTCCAACACTGAAAAGGTCAAAGTCAACTTTAACATTAAAAGGTGTAAAAACAAGCACAAGATATTTACAATAAGCAGACCTCAGTGCAAGAAAGGGAGGTGGGGGGTACTCACCTTCGACTTCACTGACACACATCAGCATCCAGTTCTCCATGAGAGGGGGAGGGGGAGAGGGCGATGTACTCACCTTTATTGACGCGCTCGGTTTCAGTGTCCCATGCTTCATCAGAAGAGATGGCGCTCAGGAGAGTGTCATCAAGGCCTCGTTCTCGGGACGTTCAACAATGTAGTCAAGACAGCCTGTAAGGAACAAGTTTAAAATAACATTAGGAATGTAGTAAACACCCAGTGCTAAAGCTACAGGCTACATTTATATCAGACTGAATGACACTTTACTTGTTCATGTGAGAAGAAAACAAGATGTCAACTATGTCCACAATCATTAAGTGAAGCATCCATTTTTAAAAAAGAGCACCAAATCTCTGCCAAGGCAGCTCACTCTGTGCACACTACCCTGTTAAGGTAACAGTATTGTATTTTGTATACGTCCATTTTGTTTATTTGTTCTTTTTAAACCTTTATGCAAACACTGCGTTCGAGTAGGTAATGGATAATAGGTATTGATTTGGAAAGAACTGGGCATGAATACCTTATTATATAAATATTCTACGTAAATTTATAACTACTTATAATTTATAACAGGGGTAGGCAACCTTTTTGATGGCGAGTGCCATTTAAATTTCCTCAGAAGTCAGTTGCCATATGATTGCATTAGCAATAAATTTAATAACGCTCTATATTAACAGTTACACATTATATAGAACCACTTTATAGAAGTATATTTGTTTGCAAATGTTGGCAGCTATCAGCGAATAGTTATCAGCTATTTTGAAACAAAAGAAAGACACTTTTTATTCAAACAAGAACTCCATAACGGCAAATGAACTGTACAACAGAAATACAATGCTATTTATGGTCTCCTCACAACAATGATAAGAAATAAACTGGGCCAATATGTTGTTTGTTAATACAGAGACACATTTAATGTGATCTGGTCTCCCACTCAGACACAGTCTCCGAGTGTCAACATTCAGACAGCTACCTGAGACACTCATGTGAGAGAAAATCTGCTCACACAGATATGTAGAGCCAAATACTGTCAATAAGGCCTCTGCAATGTTCTGAAGACAGTTAAACTTGTCAGGTAGTGATGTCCAGCAGGTGAAAATGCAAGCTCCATGAACATGCACAGCTGTAGATTCCAGCTGCTTCGATGTCGCATTAACTGGCATTAACTCAGCCAGTTAATGCCAGACAAATCTAGCTGCTCATTAAAGATTTCTGGTTTGATCAGAAATAAAACATTGGTCCATACACTGAAAGTCCCAAAAATGCATTGTGTCTCGAGTCTATGGATGCATTTGGACTAAAGACCGGCCCCCAGATATTAAAGCCATAAAGCCTTTGAATGAAAACAAACGCTGTTGTGACAGTGATGTACACTGTCTTGTTGGTAATGTATGATTTCTATTCATTTTACGTCAGATAAAACTTTGGTTGTAAGCTTTAGATAATTATTTATAACAGCCAGACATTTTAAATGAGATAAGAAAGTATTTCTTTGTGCCCCTTTCCCTGTTAATGCCCTACTGGCCCTGGCAAAACTTTGCTAGACCTGCACAGTTACCAGCTGTCAGCTACGTAGAAAAGGATCCTGGTGTTATTTGTCTCTCAGAAACAGTTCATAACTTCCCTTCAACTCATTCATGTCACCTAAAGGTAAACCTGTTTCCCATCACCTGTTCAGCTCTGATGATTTAGTAAGGACATCTCCTGGTTTCATCTTCATGTTTCCCTCTCACAGATATACAAACCGATATCATGACCAGCAGTTTTTACAGCTGGCTCAGCAAACATCAGCTGATACGATATTAATATTAAATACATTCTAACAACAGCTGACCAAGCTTAAACGTGCTGCTGTTGTTTAGTGCGACATCCGGCAGTTTCCTCTTTCTGGCGCAAAGTGAGCGATAAACAAACAAGAGAAAAGCTGATCAGTGATCATTGATCAGTTTCACGATTGAAGTAGAACAGGAGAGAGAGAGGGAGAGAATGAGAGGAGAAGAAGATGCAGCTGTGCAGCAAAGACACAATAACTCCAGCTTGTGTTTTTTCCATCCTGGCTGAAGTACGGACAAACTGTGTTCCTTCTCAGCTCAACACGAACGGGTAATAATTTTCTTGAAGGCGGGACGATTCCGTTTGTACGGGAGGGTTGGCAACTCTACTAACTAACCTTATGAATAAAATAAAGTTCACTATCAATAAAATCATAGCCCGCCAGCAGTATATAAATTCCGTCATGCTAGCTAGTACGCGAGTACGAGTTATTGTAACTGACTGTAAAAAGTCAGCACAACGAAATAACTCCACCTAAACTTGGTTTATATCTGACCCAGATAGACTGCAGGTCATTAACTTCTTACCTGAAGTTCAGTTCACTGACGCTCCGACGGCGGCTGCCTCGGGTCTCTCCTTCTCCTGCCTCCCCTTCCCTCATCCACCTGCTGCTCCACCACTTGTTAATTTTACTGAATCTGTGGAAGCTCCCGCATAGCCACCACCAAACAACTGAGTTATTTTTACACACCGACCAGCTTCTGGTCAGTCCACCACAAAATAATAATAATAATATAATGATCGAGCCACCGAGCAAATGCCCTTATGCCGATGGCAGTCCAGCTACGGTCGTGCGTGCTATCAGTTAACCCTTCGCGTGCCAACGGTGCGCGTGCCTAGGGTTGCCGACCCCTGATTTATAACTAACTAATCGCATTTGTAGCTGGGAAAAAGTTATAGTTTATTTAAGTGAAGCCTTTGATCCAGAGAAGAAAATGATGTTAGGACCTACAGGGATCTGGTATGTTTACATATGGTCTAACGTTGCTGTTACCATAGAAACCGATATACACATATGTATATTTGGGGTAGGGGCTTTTTAAGAATGTTAAGCTAATTTTAACCATTTCATTTGAAAAAGTGTCAAATTTGAAGGCTTTAAATCAAAGTAAACCTTTTTTCACATTCATACACCAGTCGGTAATAATTCTACACCTCTCCTGGAAAATTTAAAGCATACAAGCAATTTACGGAAAAGTCTTGGAATACACTTATTTTGATGACATTAAACTTGATATTCACACTGGAACTTGTTAAATTATTATAGTCATCTAGTGACTCTTAAAATAATTGAAGAAATTTTTGAAATTTTGTACCAGGTGACTGTCGACGAGTCGGGTCACGACGAGCCATCTTCAAGCTTTGCTGTTTGATGAAACATGAGTACAAAGATCCAAGATGCAGTAGTTGTTGTCGCTTTCTAGTAAAATCCGCTTTCTGTAGAAATATTCTCCAAACGTTATCTATCCACAAGCTGAGCTTGGAGCAGGTCAAGACAGTCCAAGAGCAAGTGTAAAGGACGACTGAACCTTGTGCAGCATTCATATACCTACAGCGGGCCGTGGTTACGGTTGCTAACATGCGTGTGCACGTGATAGAACTAATGAATTGAGCCCATGGCAATGTAATTTACAGTAAAGTTATGGTCATTTATAGTTACTGCTTTGTTACCCTTTATGTGGGATGTCTAATAACCATGTAGGTCTATCCAGAAATAAACACAGATATTAGAAAGCAGCAAGTCAGTACCTGAGATGTTTGCTTGAGTGAATAACATTAGCATATGCTAATATTACGTCTTCACATTTTTCTTTTCAAAGGTAACAAAAACTTAGCGTTCTCGCTACTTACCATGCTGTAATACAGCTATATGCTAGCAATGACATTTAACAATGTTTTTAAAATGCTAGCCGTGCTAATTAGCCTTAGGATTGCTTGAGGTCTTGTTTCCAGCTCTAGCTGTCGTAAGGGAACTTAGGCCCTTACGAATAACATATAGCAAGAACCTATAACGATAATTGACATTTGACCCTCTTTGCGATTATAGCAGCTGTGTGTTATGTCATGGCATGTTTTTAAAAATGCCACCTGAAATTTATGCAACCAGTGCAAGGAGGGGGGTTCTTGATAGTTTTGTACTTTCATCTGATAAGGGCCCATCGCGTATGGGTGTAACGGAGAATCAGCCAATCAAATCGCACCGTCTGAGCGCAGGTTCAGTCCTGGTTGGGACAAAGGCTGTGTTACATTATCAAAAGATAAACATCATTTTAATTTAGTTAATGTGGATAACATTTATTTTTCACTTTGCTTTTTCTTATTATTTGATTATCATTTTTATTTAAAATGATCATTTATCATTTTATTTATATTACAGTGTACGGCCTGTGGAGTATTATGTACCTATACTGTGTAAAGGAATATCTTTTATTTATATTTATGTATTATCACATTATTTATTGTACAATTTTGTGCCACGGGATTTTAGCATGCCTCAATGTCTCACACATTCATGCCGCTACATAAGTATCTCAGGAAGTTGGA
>NW_020329036.1:0-12040 GCF_001858045.2 Oreochromis niloticus | reverse complement strand
TAGAATAGAATAGAATAGCCTTTATTGTCATTGTACAGGGTACAACGAAATTGGAGTGCCACTCCCTTGGTGCAAAATGCAATAATAAATATAAATGTAAAATATAAAAGGTACAATAAAACAAACGTAAGTACTCACAAAGTAAGTATGATATTTACAGGATAGCAGCATTAATATAATGACAGTATGACAGTATGAATAGCAGCATAATATAATGACAGTGACAGTATGGTATGGCTAAGCAGGTTCAATTGTTTTTGTGCTTATTTACAATGGTGATAGCTCTGGGAAAGAAGCTATCCCTGAATCTGTTTGTTCTGGTTTTATGTGACCTGTACCGTCGGCCTGACGGTAATAGTTCAAACAGTTGATTGCTGGGGTGAGAATGGTCCTTGATGATATTGCCAGCTCTGCTGAGGTACCGAGAGTTTGCAATGACCTCCAGGCTGGGCAGAGAGCAGCCAGTGATCTTCTGGGCTGTGTTGATGACCCTCTGCAGTACTTTCCTGTCTGCAGCTGAGCACCCTGCATACCATGTTGTTATGCCGTACGTTAGGATGCTCTCTATGGTGGCTCTGTAGAATGTCACCAGCAGCCTCTCCTCCAGGTTGTCCTCCTGAGCACTCTCAGAAAGTGGAGACGCTGCTGGGCCTTTTTTACCACCGCAGTGGTATTTGCAGTCCAGGAGAGATCATCAGAGATCTGCACGCCCAGAAACCTCATGGAGTGTACCCTCTCCACACAGTTCCCGTGAATGTAAAGTGGGGCCGGGTCTGCTCTGCCCTTCCTGAAGTCCAAGATGAGTTCTTTAGTTTTCGTGGTGTTCAGTTGGAGGTTGTTAACTGAACACCACTCAGTCAGTCTGTTGACCTCATCTCTGTAGTCCGACTCATCCCCCTTGAGATGAGTCCAACCACAGTGGTGTCGTCCGCAAACTTTATGATGGTGTTTGAGAGATGGGTAGGGGAGCAGTCGGATGTGTAGAGCGTAAACAGGAGGGGACTCAGAACACATCCTTGTGGAGACCCGGTGCTGAGTGTGATGGTGCTGGACAGGTGGGGGAGTCTGACAGACTGTGGTCTGTTTGTCAGGAAGTCCTTGATCCAGAGGCAGATGGGGGTGGAGAGTCCCAGGTGAGACAGTTTCTGGACCAGGATCTCCGGGATGATATGATTAATGCTGAGCTGAAGTCCAGGAAGAGCATTCTCACATAGCTTCCTCTGTGCTCCAGGTGACTCAGCGCAGTGTGGAGCGCTATGGTGATAGCGTCCTCGGTGGATCGATTAGTCCTGTAGGCAAATTGGTGGGGTCCAAAGTGGGAGGCAGACTGGCCCTGATGTGCTGACAGACCAGTCTCTCAAAGCACTTCATCACTACAGGCGTAAGTGCAACAGGCCTGTAGTCATTTGGGCTGACCACAGCTGTCTTCTTGGCGATGGGGATGATGGTGGAGGTTTTGAGGCAGGGCGGGACGGTGTTTAATGACAAGGAAAGGTTGAAGATTTTAGTGAAGACTCCGGTCAGTTCGTCAGCACATGCTCTGAGAACCTTTCCATGTATTCCATCAGGACCTGCCGCCTTCCTGGGATTCACTGACCTTAGAACACACCTCACTTGATGCTCCCTAAGTGTTAGTGTGCCGGTGCTGGGGGCGGGTGGAAGTGGTGTGACAGCTGAGGGCCTGGTCGTCTCAAAGCGGGCGAAGAAACGATTTAGATCCTCAGCCAGCGAGGCATCAATCCTAGATGTCGCCTGGTTATTGCTTCTGTAGTTGGTAATGTGATTGATCCCCTGCCACATTTTTCTGGGGTCGTTGTCAGCAAAGTGATCTTCAATCCTCCTCCTATAGGCAGCCTTAGCTTTCCTGATGCCTCTACTCAGGTCTGCCCTGGCCGCCCTATACGCAGCCCTGTCCCCTGACTTGAAGGCAGTGTTGCGGCTTTTTAGGAGGGATTGCACTTCGCTATTCATCCAGGGTTTTTGATTTGGAAACACCCTGACCCTTTTGTTGACGGTGACATTGTCAACACAGTTCCTGATGTACGAGAGTACAGTGTCCGTGTACTCCTGGAGGTTGTGGCTGGAGAATAAATCCCATACAGTAGTTGAGAAGCAGTCCTGCAGTTGAGAGAGGGCTCCTTCAGGCCAGGTTTTTATTGTCTTTGTCTGGGGCTTTGTTTTCTCAGCAGGGGGTGTAGGTGGGGGTGAGGGACATGCAGAGGTGGTCAGATCCAGCCAGGTGGGGGAGGGGTGTCGCTCTGAAAGCATGCCTGATGTTTGAATAGACATGATCCAAGGTGTGTTCTCCTCTCGTAGCAAAGTCCACAAACTGGACAAATTTAGGAAGCACAGTCTTTAGGCACGCTTTGTTAAAGTCACCGGCGACAATAAAAACCCCATCGGGGTGGGCAAGCTGTTGTTGTTTATGGTGTTGAGCAAGAGGCTGAGAGCCGTGCCGACGTCGCATCCGGCGGTATATAAACAGCTATCACAATAACTACTGTAAACTCCCTCGGGATGTAAAAAGGTCTGCACGAGACTGCCAGAACCTCCAAATCAGGAGAACAGTGTGTGTGAATGATCCTGCTGTTACAACACCACTCGTTATGCACGTAAACACATAGCCCCCTCCTCTGCTTTACCTGAGTTGCTGTTTCTGTCGTGCCGATGTAGCGTGCGGCCTGCTAACTCGACTGCAGCGTCGGGAATCAGCGGGTGAAGCCACGACTCCGTAATAAGAATAATGCTGCAGTTGCGTGCAAAGCTCGTGGTGGCTATCTGTAGCTCCAATTCGTCCAATTTGTGGGTGATGGATCTGGCGTTCGATACGAAAAGGCTCGGAAGTGCTGGCCGGTGTGGTTGTTTGCGTAGCCTAGCATCTGAGCCCGACCGGCATCCCCTCTTCTGCTTTCTCTCCCTCCGTCGCCTCCTACGCTTGCTGGGCGGGCAGACCATCCACGGTGACCCTGGCGGTCTCGCTATCTCCTCCAGGATGTGTGTGTTCGCTGATATTCGCCAGAAACAGACAAACTATATTTGAAACCTAGGTTAAAGGTCAAGTTTAAAGGTGTAAAAACAAGTACAGGATATTTACAATAGCAGACCTCAGTGCAAGAAAGTGTCTTCCAACAATGAAAAGGTCAAAGGTCAACTTTAACAGTAAAAGGTGTTCAAACAAGTACAAGATATGACAATAAGCAGACCTCAGTGCAAGAAAGTGTATTTCCAACACTGAAAAGGTCAAAGGTCAACTTTAAAGGTGTAAAAACAAGTACAGGATATTTGCAATAAGCAGACCTCAGTGCAAGAAAGTGTCTTTCCAACACTGAAAAGGTTAAAGGTCAAGTTTAAAGGTGTAAAAACAAGTACAGGATATTTACAATAAGCAGACCTCAGTGCAAGAAAGTGTCTTTCCAACACTAAAAGGTCAAAAGTCAACTTTAAAGGTGTAAAAACAAGTACAGTAATTTGCAATAAGCAGACCTCAGTGCAAGAAAGTGTATTTCCAACACTGAAAAGGTCAAAGGTCAACTTTAACATTAAAAGGTGTAAAAACAAGCACAAGATATTTACAATAAGCAGACCTCAGTGCAAGAAAGGGAGGTGGGGGGTACTCACCTTCCACTTCACTGACACACATCAGCATCCAGTTCTCCATGAGAAGAGGGGAGGGGAGAGGGCGATGTACTCACCTTTATTGACGCGCTCGGTTTCAGTGTCCCATGCTTCATCAGAAGAGATGGCGCTCAGGAGAGTGTCATCAAGGCCTCGTTCTCGGGACGTTCAACAATGTAGTCAAGACAGCCTGTAGGAAACAAGTTTAAAATAACATTAGGAATGTAGTAAACACCCAGTGCTAAAGCTACAGGCTACATTTATATCAGACTGAATGACACTTTACTTGTTCATGTGAGAAGAAAACAAGATGTCAACTATGTCCACAATCATTAAGTGAAGCATCCATTTTTAAAAAAGAGCACCAAATCTCTGCCAAGGCAGCTCACTCTGTGCACACTACCTGTTAAGGTAACAGTATTGTATTTTGTATACGTCCATTTTGTTTATTTGTTCTTTTTAAACCTTTATGCAAACACTGCGTTCGAGTAGGTAATGGATAATAGGTATTGATTTGGAAAGAACTGGCATGAATACCTTATTATATAAATATTCTACAGTAAATTTATAACTACTTATAATTTATAACAGGGGTAGGCAACCTTTTTGATGGCGAGTGCCATTTAAAATTTCCTCAGAAGTCAGTGTGCCATATGATTGCATTAGCAATAAATTTAATAACGCTCTATATTAACAGTTACACATTATATAGAACCACTTTATAGAAGTATATTTGTTTGCAAATGTTGGCAGCTATCAGCGAATAGTTATCAGCTATTTGAAACAAAAGAAAGACACTTTTTATTCATAACAAGAACTCCATAACGGCAAATGAACTGTACAACAGAAAATACAAATGCTATTTATGGTCTCCTCACAACAATGATAAGAAAAATAAACTGGGCCAATATGGTATGTTTGTTAATACAGAGACACACATGTTAATGTGATCTCTGGTCTCCCACTCAGAGACACAGGTCTCCGAGTGTCCAACATTCAGACAGCTACCTGAGGACACTCATGTGAGAGAAAATCTGCTCACACAGATATGTAGAGCCAAATACTGTCAATAAGGCCTCTGCAATGTTCTGAAGACAGTTAAACTTGTCAGGTAGTGATGTCCAGCAGGTGAAAATGCAAGCTCCATGAACATGCACAGCTGTAGATTCCAGCTGCTTCGATGTCGCATTAACTGGCATTAACTCAGCCAGTTAATGCCAGACAAATCTAGCTGCTCATTAAAGATTTCTGGTTTGATCAGAAAATAAAACATTGGTCCATACACCTGAAAGTCCCAAAATGCATTGTGTCTCGAGTCTATGGATGCATTTGGACTAAAGACCGGCCCCCCAGATATTAAAGCCATAAAGCCTTTGAATGAAAACAAACGCTGTTGTGACAGTGATGTACACTGTCTTGTTGGTAAATGTATGATTTCTATTCATTTTACGTCAGATAAAAACTTTGGTTGTAAGCTTTAGATAATTATTTAATAACAGCCAGACATTTTAAATGAGAATAAGAAAGTATTTCTTTGTGCCCCCTTTCCCTGTTAATGCCCTACCTGGCCCCTGGCAAAACTTTGCTAGACCTGCACAGTTACCAGCTGTCAGCTACGTAGAAAAGGATCCTGGTGTTATTTGTCTCTCAGAAACAGTTCATAACTTCCCTTCAACTCATTCATGTCACCTAAAAGGTAAACCTGTTTCTCCATCACCTGTTCAGCTCTGATGATTTAGTAAGGACATCTCCTGGTTTCATCTTCATGTTTCCCTCTCACCAGATATACAAACCGATATCATGACCAGCAGTTTTTACAGCTGTGGCTCCAGCAACATCAGCTGATACTAGATATTAATATTAAATACATTCTAACAACAGCTGACCAAGCTTAAACGTGCTGCTGTTGTTTAGTGCGACATCCGGCAGTTTCCTCTTTCTGGCGCAAAGTGAGCGATAAACAAACAAGAGAGAAAAGCTGATCAGCTGATCATTGATCAGTTTCACGATTGAAGTAGCAACAGGAGAGAGAGAGGGGAGAGAATGAGAGGAGAAGAAGATGCAGCTGTGCAGCAAAGACACAATAACTCCAGCTTTGTGTCTTTTTCCATCCTGGCTGAAGTACGGGACAAACTGTGTTCCTTCTCAGCTCAACACGAAACGGGTAATAATTTCTCTGAAGGCGGGACGATTCCGTTTGTACGGGAGGGTTGGCAACTCTACTAACTAACCTTATGAATAAAATAAAGTTCACTATCAATAAATCATAGCACCCGCCCAGCAGTATATAAATTCCGTCATGCTAGCTAGTACGCAGTACGAGTTATTGTAACTGACTGTAAAAAGTCAGCACAACGAAAATAACTCCACCTAAACTTGGTTTATATCTGACCCAGATAGACTGCAGGTCATTAACTTCTTACCTGAAGTTCAGTTCACCTGACGCTCCGACCGGCGGCTGCCTCGGGTCTCTCCTTCTCCTGCCTCCCTTCCCTCATCCACCTGCTGGCCTCCACCACTTGTTAATTTTACTGAATCTGTGGAAGCTCCGCCATAGCCACACCAAACAACTGAGTTATTTTTACACACCGACCAGCTTCTGGTCAGTCCACCACCAAAATAATAATAATAATAATAATGATCGAGCCACCGAGCAAATGCCCTTATGCCCGATGGCCAGTCCAGCTACGGTCGTGCGTGCTATCAGTTAACCCTTCGCGTGCCAACGGTGGCGCGTGCCTAGGGTTGCCGACCCCTGATTTATAACTAACTAATCGCATTATGTAGCTGGGAAAAAGTTATAGTTTATTTAAGTGAAGCCTTTGATCCAGAGAAGAAAATGATGTTAGGACCTACAGGGGATCTGGTATGTTTACATATGTCTAACGTTGCTGTTACCATAGAAACCGATATACACATATATGTATATTTGGGGTAGGGGGGCTTTTTTAAGAATGTTAAGCTAATTTTAACCATTTCATTTGAAAAAAGTGTCAAATTTGAAGGCTTTAAATCAAAGTAACACCTTTTTTCACATTCATACACCAGTCGGTAATAAATTCTACACCTCTCCTGGAAAATTTAAAGCATACAAGCAATTTACCGGGAAAAGTCTTGGAATACACTTATTTTGATGACATTAAACTTGATATTCACACTGGAACTTGTTAAATTATTACAGTCATCTAGTGACTCTTAAAATAATTGAAGAAATTTTTGAAATTTTGTACCAGGTGACTGTCGACGAGTCGGGGTCCACGACGAGCCATCTTCAAGCTTTGCTGTTATGATGAAACATGAGTACAAAAGATCCAAAGATGCAGTAGTTGTTGTCGCTTTCTAGTAAAATCCGCTTTCTGTAGAAATATTCTCCAAACGTTATCTATCCACAAGCTGAGCTTGGAGCAGGTCAAGACAAGTCCAAGAGCAAGTGTAAAGGGACGACTGGAACCTTGTGCAGCATTCATATACCTACAGCGGGCCGTGGTTACGGTTGCTAACATGCGTGTGCACGTGATAGAACTATATGAATTGAGCCCATGGCAATGTAATTTACAGTAAAGTTATGGTCATTTATAGTTACTGCCTTTGTTACCCTTTATGTGGGATGTCTAATAACCATGTAGGTCTATCCAGAAATAAACACAGATATTAGAAAGCAGCAAGTCAGTACCTGAGATGTTTGCTTGAGTGAATAACATTAGCATATGCTAATATTACGTCTTCACATTTTTCTTTTCAAAGGTAACAAAAACTTAGCGTTCTCGCTACTTACCATGCTGTAATACAGCTATATGCTAGCAATGACATTTAACAAATGTTTTTTAAAATGCTAGCCGTGCTAATTAGCCTTAGGATTGCTTGAGGTCTTGTTTCCAGCTCTAGCTGTCGTAAGGAACTTAGGCCCTTACGACATAACATATAGCAAGAACCTATAACGATAATTGACATTTGACCCCTCTTTGCGATTATAGCAGCTGTGTGTTATGTCATGGCATGTTTTTAAAAATGCCACCTGAAATTTATGCAACCAGTGCAAGGAGGGGGTTCTTGATAGTTTTGTACTTTCATCTGATAAGGGCCCATCGCGTATGGGTGTAACGGAGAATCAGCCAATCAAATCGCACCGTCTGAGCGCAGGTTCAGTCCTGGTTGGGACAAAGGCTGTGTTACATTATCAAAAGATAAACATCATTTTTAATTTAGTTAATGTGGATAACATTTATTTTTCACTTTGCTTTTTCTTATTATTTGATTATCATTTTATCATTTAAAATGATCATTTATCATTTTATTTATATTACAGTGTTACGGCCTGTGGAGTATTATGTACCTATACTGTGTAAAGGAATATCTTTTATTTATATTTATGTATTATTCACATTATTTTATTGTACAATACTTTGGTGCCACGGGATTTTATGCCTCAATGCATTCATGCCGCTAACATAAGGTATCTCAGGAAGTTGGAAGCAGGCGTTCACACAGGAAGAGTTAATCTTTTGTCTTCTCCACTGTAAGAGGAAGCAAGGGAGTGTGAACTTTTCTCTGGGGAAGACCAAAGGTGTGAAAACAGCTGTGTACTGCCTTTTGGTTCTGTAGAAGGTGTTTAAACCCAAGGCTGTGTTGGTTATGCATAATTTCAATTAAGGAAGATCTGTAATAAGTTCATTTGTCTGCTTCCTGGTGGCTGCTAGTTTATATCTATTCAGAATCAGAATCAGAATACTTTATTGATCCCTAGGGAAATTATTTTTCGTTACAGTGCTCCATTATAAACAAACATTAACAAAGACAGACAATACACTAACTAAGAATAGCACAATTATTCAGGTATATATATATTATATATATATATACATAAAAGTCACTATACATAAAAGTCACTATTAATAAATAGCTGAAAAAGAACATGTGCAAGAAGGGTGTAGCTGTTGCAGTAAAACAGTGTGTTAAGTGGATGAGTTGTACAGGGAGACAGGCAGGAATGATTTCCTGTGTCGTTCAGTGGTGCTTTTCGGTAATCTCAGTCTCTCACTCAACGTGCTCCTGTGACTGACCAGCATGTCATGGAGTGGGTGGGAGGTGTTATCCAACATTGTCTTTATCTTGGACAACATCCGCCTCTCCGACACCACCTTGAGGGAGTCCAGCTCCATCCCCACAACATTACTGGCCTTACGAATCAGTTTATGGAGTCTGTTGGCATCTGCGACCTCAGCCTGCTCCCCAGCATGCAACGGCATAGAGGATCGCACTGGCCACAACAGACTGGTAGAAAATCCTGAGCATTTTTCTGGCAGATGTTGAAGGACCTCAGTCGCCTCAAAAGATAGAGACGACTCTGGCCCTTTCTGTAAAGTGCTGTGGTGTTTTTAGCCCAGTCCAGTTTATTGTCAATGTGTACTCCAAGGTATTTATAGTCCTCCACAATGTCAACACTGACCCCTTGGATTGAAACAGGGGTCAAGTGTTTCCTGGTCTTCCTGGTCTTCCTGAAGTCCACTATCAATTCCTTAGTCTTTGCCACGTTGAGCTGCAGATGATTCTGCTCACACCACGTGACAAAGGAGTCGACCACAGCCCGGTACTCTGTCTCATCATCCCCGTTGATGCATCCAACCACCGCAGAGTCATCAGAAAACTTCTGAAGATGGCAGGTCTCTGTGCAGTGGCTGAAGTCTGTGGTGTAGAGGGTGAAGAGGAAGGGGGAGAGGACAGTCCCCTGTGGGCCCCTGTGTTGCTGATTACCTTGTCAGACACACACTGTGGGAGACGTACATATTGTGGTCTTCCTGTCAGGTAATCAACAATCCAGGACACCAGAGAAGCATCCACCTGCCATCGCTGTTAACTTATCACCCAGGAGGTCGGCCTGATGGTGTTGAAAGCACATTCATTTTCCAGCACAAACTCAGTACTGGCTTCATTACTTCTTCCAGTTATGCTCTTGCCTGCCTTCTCCAAGCAACTCAGCCTCCACTCTGCATGCTTAAATCTGTTGCTCTTCTGCTTCTGCTATTCTGCGTTTCAGATCCTCAGCCATGCAGCCCGCCCCTCTCCTTTCTCCTCCTCACCGTGGTCACTTGGAACCCTGTCCCAGCCTCCATCTTCATCACTACCAGCATGTTGACTCTGGGGTGGCTTGTGCAAAATCCTGCCACTGCTGAGATTCCTTTCTGCTATGATGGGTCATTGGAGTCTAAGTGCCTAACAGTTACATTTATTTCTGTATCTGAATAAATCATGTTGGTTTTTTTCCACATGATCTTTCCTTATTGAACTGTTTTGTAGATAAGCTTCAAGCCAGCAAGCAACAATACCTAAAGCAAAAATATTATCACCAGAAGTGAGAAAGTGTCTGGACTACCTCCAGCTGTGTTGCATGTATTAAAGATAACTTCAGACACTGTCTGGTTTCATGTCTGAAACAGGCTGTACAGTCACACAGATAAAGACATCAGTCATGTTTCTAATGATATAAATCAACCAGAAAGATTATAAAGACAAAAGCTGTGAGACGCCACTAGAGAAAGGATGGCTTGTTATCATTACATGAAGTGATTTAGAATTAATATGTAAGCTTTCAGGCAGCACTCACAACTTTTTAAAACTGATTACCTGATGGTAAGCTTACACAGATATATAAACATACAGGTGAACTCTAAGAGGTTATGAGCTGTGCTTTTACAGAACACCATTTATTTAGATTTTATATTTACAATCAGTTTTATTTATATAAACAAAATAAACATTACGAAACTAGAACAAAACTATCTTATTTACAATATAAACTGTTTCTCCCCTATTTCCTTTTTTCTTCCACCCATCTTTGTCTCTCTGCCTCATAGAAAGGAGACTCCTGAAACTCCTTCCAGGTCATCTCCTTGGCCATGCCCTTGTCCCTGTACAGAGAGTGCACTTTTGAAGGGCAGTAGATATATTTCCCTGCCACTCCAGGGAAACCCGTATGAACATGTGGGCTATTTGGTCCCTGTTTCAGGTCCATGTGGCAGAACCTGCAGAGGCGGCCTGTTTGTTGGGTTTCTGGCCTTTTCCTCTTTTCTCCATCCTTTCCTCTGACCTCTTCCTGGTAGCATCCAGATCCCTTTGGAAAAATTCTGTCTGGGCAAATTCCTCAAAGGGCATTTTCGGGTTACTGATTCCCTCAGCAGCATAAGTTTGATGCACCTTGTTGGAACAATAGAAACAGAGCACAGGCCCTCTCTGGTAAAAATAGTGGACGGTGGATCCGTGTGTCTCATATTGAGACTTGGGCTGTCCACAGGCAAGACAAGTCTTTGTCTGCCTTCTTTTTCCCTCAGGCTGCTGCTGCTGTTGCTTTTCTAAGATGCCCTCCACAATCTTCTCTACTGAGTCAGTGGTGCAGACAGGGCAGGAGGAGGCGGGGGTTAAAGACGGCAGGCAGGCCTCTATGGTGACTGCGGGAACACTAGTTGTTTCACTGCCTTCCGTTAATGAGTGCCACAGCTGCTGAGTCTCCAGAATTTTTCTGGGCTTGTGTTCAAAGATGAATTGTGTTGAGAAGCTTAGCCAAGTGCTTCACATAACGGGATATGTGCACCTTGGATGTGGGATGCAGCAGGCTGTTGGGATCTGCAGCAGAACGATGGACCATGTCTGCATAATCTTGATCCACAAGCTTCAGGATGTCCTTCTTCCCATGGTACTTTTGCAGCAGATCATCTATTGCCTCTTTCATGCGTCGTGTCCCTGGGGGGATGAATGGCCAGCACAAAAACCCGACCACCTGTCTTTATAGGTCCAGTGCGAGCACTCCCTGTGCGGCCCGCATCGGCATCAGCTCCCCAGTTGCAACAGAGGAAGATTTTGTTGTCTGTCTTTGGGGCTCACCAAAACTACCACAGCGATATCCCACATGCCAAAGCAACGGAGGAATGTGCTTCATTTGACAGCAACACACAAGGAACCAGCAGTCAGTGATGGGCAATAAAGGATGCGTGAAAGCAAGAAGCAATCCTGGTCTACAATAGGCACAAATACAAATTGGATAACTTAGAGAGGATGCTGGCACCTCGAGTTGTTGAAGGAAAACTAACTGATGGCTGCTGGCTTTTTCTCCAATTCGCTGGATGTCTTGGGATACAATATCTTTGTCCCGCTGGAAACAACTTCACTGAAGTGGGGAGTCCTCTACACCCTACAAATGAAGATCCTGGGAGAGCTGGGCACATCTGGTGACCTCAACAACTGCAAGACACCCATGTCCCTGATTCTCAGCCACTTCTGCCATTGATCTCAAGATACAGTAGTCTGAACCAGAGGTGACCCACACCCCACCAACAAATGGAAGAATGTGCAAAAGGCGCACCTCCAGGATTGGAACAGCAGCCCCTTGCACCAAGTGTAGAAAGTGTGCTACAAAAACCACTCTAATGTGGTT
>NW_020329035.1:0-21670 GCF_001858045.2 Oreochromis niloticus | reverse complement strand
GTGTCTTTCCAACACTGAAAAGGTCAAAGGTGAACTTTACATTAAAAAGGTGGTCAACAAGTACAAGATATTTACAATAAGCAGACCTCAGTGCAAGAAAGTGTCTTCAACACTGAAAAGGTCAAAGGTGAACTTTAACATTAAAAGGTGTAAAAACAAGTACAGATATTTACAATAAGCAGACCTCAGTGCAAGAAAGTTCTTTCCAACACTGAAAAGGTCAAAGGTCAACTTTAACATTAAAGGTGGTCAAACAAGTACAGATATTTACAATAAGCAGTCTCAGTGCAAGAAAGTGTCTTTCCAACACTGAAAAGGTCAAAGGTCAACAACATTAAAGGTGTAAAAAGAGTACAGATATTTACAATAAGCAGACTCAGTGCAAGAAAGTGTCTTTCCAACATGAAAAGGTCAAAGTCAACTTTAAAGGTGTAAAACAAGTACAGATATTTACAATAAGCAGACCTCAGTGCAAGAAAGTGTCTTTCCAACACTGAAAAGGTCAAAGGTCACTTAAAGGTGTAAAAGAAGTACAGGATATTTACATAAGCGAACTCAGTGCAAGAAGTGTCTTTCCAACACTGAAAAGGTCAAAGGTCAACTTAAAGGTGTAAAAGAGTACAGGATATTTACAATAAGCAGAACTCAGTGAAGAAAGTGTCTTTCCAACACTGAAAAGGTCAAAGGTGAACTTTAACATTAAAAGGTGGTCAAACAATTACAAGATATTTACAATAAGCAGACCTCAGTGCAAGAAAGTGTCTTTCCAACACTGAAAGGTCAAAGGTCAACTTTAACATTAAAAGGTGGTCAAACAAGTACAAGATATTTACAATAAGCAGATCTCAATGCAAGAAAGTGTCTTTCAACACTGAAAGGTCAAAGGTCAACTTTAACATTAAAAGGTGTCAAACAAGTACAAGATATTACAATAAGCAGACCTCAGTGCAAGAAGTGTCTTTCCAACACTGAAAAGGTCAAAGGTCAACTTTAAAGTGTAAAACAAGTACAGTATATTTACAATAAGCAGACCTCAGTGCAAGAAAGTGTCTTCCAACACTAAAAGGTCAAAGGTCAACTTTAAAGGTGTAAAAGAAGTACAGGATATTTACAATAAGCAGAACTCAGTGCAAGAAAGTGTCTTTCCAACACTGAAAAGGTCAAAGGTCAACTTTAAAGGTGTAAAAAGAAGTACAGGATATTTACAATAAGCAGAACTCAGTGCAAGAAAGTGTCTTTCCAACACTGAAAGGTCAAAGGTCAATTTAAAGGTGTAAAAACAAGTACAGGATATTTACAATAAGCAGACCTCAGTGCAAGAAAGTGTATTTCCAACACTGAAAAGGTCAAAGGTCAACTTTAAAGGTGTAAAACAAGTACAGGATATTTACAATAAGCAGAACTCAGTGTAAGAAAGTGTCTTTCCAACACTGAAAAGGTCAAAGGTCAACTTTAAAGGTGTAAAAACAAGTACAGGATATTTGCAATAAGCAGACCTCAGTGCAAGAAAGTGTCTTTCCAACACTGAAAAGGTTAAAGGTCAAGTTTAAAGGTGTAAAAACAAGTACAGGATATTTACAATGAGCAGACCTCAGTGCAAGAAAGTGTAATTCTAACACTGAAAAGGTCAAAGGTCAATTTAACATTAAAAGGTGTAAAACAAGTACAGGATATTTACAATAAGCAGATCTCAGTGCAAGAAAGTGTCTTTCCAACACTGAAAAGGTCAAAGGTCAACTTTAACATTAAAAGGTGTAAAAAGAAGTACAAGACATTTACAATAAGCAGACCTCAGTGCAAGAAAGTGTCTTTCCAACACTGAAAAGGTCAAAGGTCAACTTTAACATTAAAAGGTGTAAAAAGAAGTACAAGACATTTACAATAAGCAGACCTCAGTGCAAGAAAGTGTCTTTCCAACACTAAAAGGTCAAAGGTCAACTTTAAAGGTGTAAAAAGAAGTACAGGATATTTACAATAAGCAGAACTCAGTGCAAGAAAGTGTCTTTCCAACATTGAAAAGGTCAAAGGTCAACTTTAAAGGTGTAAAAACAAGTACAGGATATTTACAATAAGCAGACCTCAGTGCAAGAAAGTGTATTTCCAACACTGAAAAGGTCAAAGGTCAACTTTAAAGGCGTAAAAACAAGTACAGGATATTTACAATAAGCAGAACTCAGTGTAAGAAAGTGTCTTTCCAACACTGAAAAGGTCAAAGGTCAACTTTAAAGGTGTAAAACAAGTACAGTATATTTACAATAAGCAGACCTCAGTGCAAGAAAGTGTCTTTCCAACACTAAAAGGTCAAAGGTCAACTTTAAAGGTGTAAAAAGAAGTACAGGATATTTACAATAAGCAGAACTCAGTGCAAGAAAGTGTCTTTCCAACACTGAAAAGGTCAAAGGTCAACTTTAAAGGTGTAAAAAGAAGTACAGGATATTTACAATAAGCAGAACTCAGTGCAAGAAAGTGTCTTTCCAACACTGAAAAGGTCAAAGGTCAATTTAAAGGTGTAAAAACAAGTACAGGATATTTACAATAAGCAGACCTCAGTGCAAGAAAGTGTATTTCCAACACTGAAAAGGTCAAAGGTCAACTTTAAAGGTGTAAAAACAAGTACAGGATATTTACAATAAGCAGAACTCAGTGTAAGAAAGTGTCTTTCCAACACTGAAAAGGTCAAAGGTCAACTTTAAAGGTGTAAAAACAAGTACAGGATATTTGCAATAAGCAGACCTCAGTGCAAGAAAGTGTCTTTCCAACACTGAAAAGGTTAAAGGTCAAGTTTAAAGGTGTAAAAACAAGTACAGGATATTTACAATGAGCAGACCTCAGTGCAAGAAAGTGTAATTCTAACACTGAAAAGGTCAAAGGTCAATTTTAACATTAAAAGGTGTAAAAACAAGTACAGGATATTTACAATAAGCAGATCTCAGTGCAAGAAAGTGTCTTTCCAACACTGAAAAGGTCAAAGGTCAACTTTAACATTAAAAGGTGTAAAAAGAAGTACAAGACATTTACAATAAGCAGACCTCAGTGCAAGAAAGTGTCTTTCCAACACTGAAAAGGTCAAAGGTCAACTTTAACATTAAAAGGTGTAAAAAGAAGTACAAGACATTTACAATAAGCAGACCTCAGTGCAAGAAAGTGTCTTTCCAACACTAAAAGGTCAAAGGTCAACTTTAAAGGTGTAAAAAGAAGTACAGGATATTTACAATAAGCAGAACTCAGTGCAAGAAAGTGTCTTTCCAACACTGAAAAGGTCAAAGGTCAACTTTAAAGGCGTAAAAACAAGTACAGGATATTTACAATAAGCAGAACTCAGTGTAAGAAAGTGTCTTTCCAACACTGAAAAGGTCAAAGGTCAACTTTAAAGGTGTAAAAACAAGTACAGGATATTTGCAATAAGCAGACCTCAGTGCAAGAAAGTGTCTTTCCAACACTGAAAAGGTTAAAGGTCAAGTTTAAAGGTGTAAAAACAAGTACAGGATATTTACAATGAGCAGACCTCAGTGCAAGAAAGTGTAATTCTAACACTGAAAAGGTCAAAGGTCAATTTTAACATTAAAAGGTGTAAAAACAAGTACAGGATATTTACAATAAGCAGACCTCAGTGCAAGAAAGTGTCTTTCCAACACTAAAAGGTCAAAGGTCAACTTTAAAGGTGTAAAAACAAGTACAGGATATTTACAATAAGCAGACCTCAGTGCAAGAAAGTGTCTTTCCAACACTGAAAAGGTCAAAGGTGAACTTTAACATTAAAAGGTGGTCAAACAATTACAAGATATTTACAATAAGCAGACCTCAGTGCAAGAAAGTGTCTTTCCAACACTGAAAAGGTCAAAGGTCAACTTTAACATTAAAAGGTGGTCAAACAAGTACAAGATATTTACAATAAGCAGATCTCAGTGCAAGAAAGTGTCTTTCCAACACTGAAAAGGTCAAAGGTCAACTTTAACATTAAAAGGTGTAAAAAGAAGTACAAGATATTTACAATAAGCAGACCTCAGTGCAAGAAAGTGTAATTCTAACACTGAAAAGGTCAAAGGTCAACTTTAACATTAAAAGGTGTAAAAACAAGTACAGGATATTTACAATAAGCAGACCTCAGTGCAAGAAAGTGTAATTCTAACACTGAAAAGGTCAAAGGTCAACTTTAACATTAAAAGGTGTAAAAACAAGTACAGGATATTTACAATAAGCAGACCTCAGTGCAAGAAAGTGTCTTTCCAACACTAAAAGGTCAAAGGTCAACTTTAAAGGTGTAAAAACAAGTACAGGATATTTACAATAAGCAGACCTCAGTGCAAGAAAGTGTCTTTCCAACACTGAAAAGGTCAAAGGTCAACTTTAGAATAGAATAGAATAGCCTTTATTGTCATTGTACAGGGTACAACGAAATTGGAGTGCCACTCCCTTGGTGCAAAATGCAATAATAAATATAAATGTAAAATATAAAAGGTACAATAAAACAAACGTAAGTACTCACAAAAGTAAGCATGATATTTACAGGATAGCAGCATTAATATAATGACAGTATGACAGTATGAATAGCAGCATAATATAATGACAGTGACAGTATGGTATGGCTAAGCAGGTTCAATCGTTTTTGTGCTTATTTACAACGGTGATAGCTCTGGGAAAGAAGCTATCCCTGAATCTGTTTGTCCTGGTTTTATGTGACCTGCATCGTCGGCCTGACGGTAATAGTTCAAACAGCTGATTGCTGGGGTGAGAATGGTCCTTGATGATATTGCCAGCTCTGCTGAGGTACCGGGAGTTTGCAATGACCTCCAGGCTGGGCAGAGAGCAGCCAGTGATCTTCTGGGCTGTGTTGATGACCCTCTGCAGTACTTTCCTGTCTGCAGCTGAGCACCCTGCATACCATGTTGTTATGCCGTACGTTAGGATGCTCTCTATGGTGGCTCTGTAGAATGTCACCAGCAGCCTCTCCTCCAGGTTGCTCCTCCTGAGCACTCTCAGAAAGTGGAGACGCTGCTGGGCCTTTTTTACCACCGCAGTGGTATTTGCAGTCCAGGAGAGATCATCAGAGATCTGCACGCCCAGAAACCTCATGGAGTGTACCCTCTCCACACGGTTCCCGTGAATGTACAGTGGGGCCGGGTCTGCTCTGCCCTTCCTGAAGTCCAAGATGAGTTCTTTAGTTTTCGTGGTGTTCAGTTGGAGGTTGTTAACTGAACACCACTCAGTCAGTCTGTTGACCTCATCTCTGTAGTCCGACTCATCCTCCCTTGAGATGAGTCGGACCACAGTGGTGTCGTCCGCAAACTTTATGATGGTGTTTGAGAGATGGGTAGGGGAGCAGTCGGATGTGTAGAGCGTAAACAGGAGGGGACTCAGAACACATCCTTGTGGAGACCCAGTGCTGAGTGTGATGGTGCTGGACAGGTGGGGGCCGAGTCTGACAGACTGTGGTCTGTTTGTCAGGAAGTCCTTGATCCAGAGGCAGATGGGGGTGGAGAGTCCCAGGTGAGACAGTTTCTGGACCAGGATCTCTGGGATGATATGATTAAATGCTGAGCTGAAGTCCAGGAAGAGCATTCTCACATAGCTTCCTCTGTGTTCCAGGTGACTCAGCGCAGTGTGGAGCGCTATGGCGATAGCGTCCTCGGTGGATCGATTAGTCCTGTAGGCAAATTGGTGGGGGTCCAAAGTGGGAGGCAGACTGGCCCCGATGTGCTGACAGACCAGTCTCTCAAAGCACTTCATCACTACAGGCGTAAGTGCAACAGGCCTGTAATCATTTGGGCTGACCACAGCTGTCTTCTTGGCGATGGGGATGATGGTGGAGGTTTTGAGGCAGGGCGGGACGGTGTTTAATGACAAGGAAAGGTTGAAGATTTTAGTGAAGACTCCGGTCAGTTCGTCAGCACATGCTCTGAGAACCTTTCCATGTATTCCATCAGGACCTGCCGCCTTCCTGGGATTCACTGACCTTAGAACACACCTCACTTGATGCTCCCTAAGTGTTAGTGTGCCGGTGCTGGGGGCGGGTGGAAGTGGTGTGACAGCTGAGGGTCTGGTCGTCTCAAAGCGGGCGAAGAAACGATTTAGATCCTCAGCCAGCGAGGCATCAATCCTAGATGTCGCCTGGTTACTGCTTCTGTAGTCGGTAATGTGATTGATCCCCTGCCACATTTTTCTGGGGTCGTTGTCAGCAAAGTGATCTTCAATCCTCCTCCTATAGGCAGCCTTAGCTTTCCTGATGCCTCTACTCAGGTCTGCCCTGGCCGCCCTATACGCAGCCCTGTCCCCTGACTTGAAGGCAGTGTTGCGGCTTTTTAGGAGGGATTGCACTTCGCTATTCATCCAGGGTTTTTGATTTGGAAACACCCTGACCCTTTTGTTGACGGTGACATTGTCAACACAGTTCCTGATGTACGAGAGTACAGTGTCCGTGTACTCCTGGAGGTTGTGGCTGGAGAATAAATCCCATACAGTAGTTGAGAAGCAGTCCTGCAGTTGAGAGAGGGCTCCTTCAGGCCAGGTTTTTATTGTCTTTGTCTGGGGCTTTGTTTTTCTCAGCAGGGGGGTGTAGGTGGGGGTGAGGGACATGCAGAGGTGGTCAGATCCAGCCAGGTGGGGAGGGGTGTCGCTCTGAAAGCATGCCTGATGTTTGAATAGACATGATCCAAGGTGTGTTCTCCTCTCGTAGCAAAGTCCACAAACTGGACAAATTTAGGAAGCACAGTCTTTAGGCACGCTTTGTTAAAGTCACCGGCGACAATAAAAACCCCATCGGGGTGGGCAAGCTGTTGTTTGTTTATGGTGTTGAGCAAGAGGCTGAGAGCCGTGCCGACGTCCGCATCCGGCGGTATATAAACAGCTATCACAATAACTACTGTAAACTCCCTCGGGATGTAAAAAGGTCTGCACGAGACTGCCAGAACCTCCAAATCAGGAGAACAGTGTGTGTGAATGATCCTGCTGTTACAACACCACTCGTTATGCACGTAAACACATAGCCCCCCTCCTCTGCTTTTACCTGAGTTGCTGTTTCTGTCGTGCCGATGTAGCGTGCGGCCTGCTAACTCGACTGCAGCGTCGGGAATCAGCGGGTGAAGCCGCGACTCCGTAATAAGAATAATGCTGCAGTTGCATGCAAAGCTCGTGGTGGCTATCTGTAGCTCCAATTCGTCCAATTTGTGGGTGATGGATCTGGCGTTCGATACGAAAAGGCTCGGAAGTGCTGGCCGGTGTGGTTGTTTGCGTAGCCTAGCATCTGAGCCCGACCGGCATCCCCTCTTCTGCTTTCTCTCCCTCCGTCGCCTCCTACGCTTGCTGGGCGGGCAGACCATCCACGGTGACCCTGGCGGTCTCGCTATCTCCTCCAGGATGTTGTGTGTTCGCTGATATTCGCCAGAAACAGACAAACTATATTTGAAACCTAGGTTAAAGGTCAAGTTTAAAGGTGTAAAAACAAGTACAGGATATTTACAATAAGCAGACCTCAGTGCAAGAAAGTGTCTTTCCAACAATGAAAAGGTCAAAGGTCAACTTTAACAGTAAAAGGTGTTCAAACAAGTACAAGATATTGACAATAAGCAGACCTCAGTGCAAGAAAGTGTATTTCCAACACTGAAAAGGTCAAAGGTCAACTTTAAAGGTGTAAAAACAAGTACAGGATATTTGCAATAAGCAGACCTCAGTGCAAGAAAGTGTCTTTCCAACACTGAAAAGGTTAAAGGTCAAGTTTAAAGGTGTAAAAACAAGTACAGGATATTTACAATAAGCAGACCTCAGTGCAAGAAAGTGTCTTTCCAACACTAAAAAGGTCAAAAGTCAACTTTAAAGGTGTAAAAACAAGTACAGTATATTTGCAATAAGCAGACCTCAGTGCAAGAAAGTGTATTTCCAACACTGAAAAGGTCAAAGGTCAACTTTAACATTAAAAGGTGTAAAAACAAGCACAAGATATTTACAATAAGCAGACCTCAGTGCAAGAAAGGGAGGTGGGGGGTACTCACCTTCGACTTCACTGACACACATCAGCATCCAGTTCTCCATGAGAAGAGGGGGAGGGGGAGAGGGCGATGTACTCACCTTTATTGACGCGCTCGGTTTCAGTGTCCCATGCTTCATCAGAAGAGATGGCGCTCAGGAGAGTGTCATCAAGGCCTCGTTCTCGGGACGTTCAACAATGTAGTCAAGACAGCCTGTAAGGAAACAAGTTTAAAATAACATTAGGAATGTAGTAAACACCCAGTGCTAAAGCTACAGGCTACATTTATATCAGACTGAATGACACTTTACTTGTTCATGTGAGAAGAAAACAAGATGTCAACTATGTCCACAATCATTAAGTGAAGCATCCATTTTTAAAAAAAGAGCACCAAATCTCTGCCAAGGCAGCTCACTCTGTGCACACTACCCTGTTAAGGTAACAGTATTGTATTTTGTATACGTCCATTTTGTTTATTTGTTCTTTTTAAACCTTTATGCAAACACTGCGTTCGAGTAGGTAATGGATAATAGGTATTGATTTGGAAAGAACTGGGCATGAATACCTTATTATATAAATATTCTACAGTAAATTTATAACTACTTATAATTTATAACAGGGGTAGGCAACCTTTTTGATGGCGAGTGCCATTTAAAATTTCCTCAGAAGTCAGTGTGCCATATGATTGCATTAGCAATAAATTTAATAACGCTCTATATTAACAGTTACACATTATATAGAACCACTTTATAGAAGTATATTTGTTTGCAAATGTTGGCAGCTATCAGCGAATAGTTATCAGCTATTTTGAAACAAAAGAAAGACACTTTTTATTCATAACAAGAACTCCATAACGGCAAATGAACTGTACAACAGAAAATACAAATGCTATTTATGGTCTCCTCACAACAATGATAAGAAAAATAAACTGGGCCAATATGGTATGTTTGTTAATACAGAGACACACATGTTAATGTGATCTCTGGTCTCCCACTCAGAGACACAGGTCTCCGAGTGTCCAACATTCAGACAGCTACCTGAGGACACTCATGTGAGAGAAAATCTGCTCACACAGATATGTAGAGCCAAATACTGTCAATAAGGCCTCTGCAATGTTCTGAAGACAGTTAAACTTGTCAGGTAGTGATGTCCAGCAGGTGAAAATGCAAGCTCCATGAACATGCACAGCTGTAGATTCCAGCTGCTTCGATGTCGCATTAACTGGCATTAACTCAGCCAGTTAATGCCAGACAAATCTAGCTGCTCATTAAAGATTTCTGGTTTGATCAGAAAATAAAACATTGGTCCATACACCTGAAAGTCCCAAAAATGCATTGTGTCTCGAGTCTATGGATGCATTTGGACTAAAGACCGGCCCCCCAGATATTAAAGCCATAAAGCCTTTGAATGAAAACAAACGCTGTTGTGACAGTGATGTACACTGTCTTGTTGGTAAATGTATGATTTCTATTCATTTTACGTCAGATAAAAACTTTGGTTGTAAGCTTTAGATAATTATTTAATAACAGCCAGACATTTTAAATGAGAATAAGAAAGTATTTCTTTGTGCCCCCCTTTCCCTGTTAATGCCCTACCTGGCCCCCTGGCAAAACTTTGCTAGACCTGCACAGTTACCAGCTGTCAGCTACGTAGAAAAGGATCCTGGTGTTATTTGTCTCTCAGAAACAGTTCATAACTTCCCTTCAACTCATTCATGTCACCTAAAAGGTAAACCTGTTTCTCCATCACCTGTTCAGCTCTGATGATTTAGTAAGGACATCTCCTGGTTTCATCTTCATGTTTCCCTCTCACCAGATATACAAACCGATATCATGACCAGCAGTTTTTACAGCTGTGGCTCCAGCAAACATCAGCTGATACTAGATATTAATATTAAATACATTCTAACAACAGCTGACCAAGCTTAAACGTGCTGCTGTTGTTTAGTGCGACATCCGGCAGTTTCCTCTTTCTGGCGCAAAGTGAGCGATAAACAAACAAGAGAGAAAAGCTGATCAGCTGATCATTGATCAGTTTCACGATTGAAGTAGCAACAGGAGAGAGAGAGGGGAGAGAATGAGAGGAGAAGAAGATGCAGCTGTGCAGCAAAGACACAATAACTCCAGCTTTGTGTCTTTTTCCATCCTGGCTGAAGTACGGGACAAACTGTGTTCCTTCTCAGCTCAACACGAAACGGGTAATAATTTCTCTGAAGGCGGGACGATTCCGTTTGTACGGGAGGGTTGGCAACTCTACTAACTAACCTTATGAATAAAATAAAGTTCACTATCAATAAAATCATAGCACCCGCCCAGCAGTATATAAATTCCGTCATGCTAGCTAGTACGCAGTACGAGTTATTGTAACTGACTGTAAAAAGTCAGCACAACGAAAATAAACTCCACCTAAACTTGGTTTATATCTGACCCAGATAGACTGCAGGTCATTAACTTCTTACCTGAAGTTCAGTTCACCTGACGCTCCGACCGGCGGCTGCCTCGGGTCTCTCCTTCTCCTGCCTCCCCTTCCCTCATCCACCTGCTGGCCTCCACCACTTGTTAATTTTACTGAATCTGTGGAAGCTCCGCCATAGCCACCACCAAACAACTGAGTTATTTTTACACACCGACCAGCTTCTGGTCAGTCCACCACCAAAATAATAATAATAATAATAATGATCGAGCCACCGAGCAAATGCCCTTATGCCCGATGGCCAGTCCAGCTACGGTCGTGCGTGCTATCAGTTAACCCTTCGCGTGCCAACGGTGGCGCGTGCCTAGGGTTGCCGACCCCTGATTTATAACTAACTAATCGCATTATGTAGCTGGGAAAAAGTTATAGTTTATTTAAGTGAAGCCTTTGATCCAGAGAAGAAAATGATGTTAGGACCTACAGGGGATCTGGTATGTTTACATATGGTCTAACGTTGCTGTTACCATAGAAACCGATATACACATATATGTATATTTGGGGTAGGGGGGCTTTTTTAAGAATGTTAAGCTAATTTTAACCATTTCATTTGAAAAAAGTGTCAAATTTGAAGGCTTTAAATCAAAGTAACACCTTTTTTCACATTCATACACCAGTCGGTAATAAATTCTACACCTCTCCTGGAAAATTTAAAGCATACAAGCAATTTACCGGGAAAAGTCTTGGAATACACTTATTTTGATGACATTAAAACTTGATATTCACACTGGAACTTGTTAAATTATTATAGTCATCTAGTGACTCTTAAAATAATTGAAGAAATTTTTGAAATTTTGTACCAGGTGACTGTCGACGAGTCGGGGTCCACGACGAGCCATCTTCAAGCTTTGCTGTTATGATGAAACATGAGTACAAAAGATCCAAAGATGCAGTAGTTGTTGTCGCTTTCTAGTAAAATCCGCTTTCTGTAGAAATATTCTCCAAACGTTATCTATCCACAAGCTGAGCTTGGAGCAGGTCAAGACAAGTCCAAGAGCAAGTGTAAAGGGACGACTGGAACCTTGTGCAGCATTCATATACCTACAGCGGGCCGTGGTTACGGTTGCTAACATGCGTGTGCACGTGATAGAACTATATGAATTGAGCCCATGGCAATGTAATTTACAGTAAAGTTATGGTCATTTATAGTTACTGCCTTTGTTACCCTTTATGTGGGATGTCTAATAACCATGTAGGTCTATCCAGAAATAAACACAGATATTAGAAAGCAGCAAGTCAGTACCTGAGATGTTTGCTTGAGTGAATAACATTAGCATATGCTAATATTACGTCTTCACATTTTTCTTTTCAAAGGTAACAAAAACTTAGCGTTCTCGCTACTTACCATGCTGTAATACAGCTATATGCTAGCAATGACATTTAACAAATGTTTTTTAAAATGCTAGCCGTGCTAATTAGCCTTAGGATTGCTTGAGGTCTTGTTTCCAGCTCTAGCTGTCGTAAGGGAACTTAGGCCCTTACGACATAACATATAGCAAGAACCTATAACGATAATTGACATTTGACCCCTCTTTGCGATTATAGCAGCTGTGTGTTATGTCATGGCATGTTTTTAAAAATGCCACCTGAAATTTATGCAACCAGTGCAAGGAGGGGGTTCTTGATAGTTTTGTACTTTCATCTGATAAGGGCCCATCGCGTATGGGTGTAACGGAGAATCAGCCAATCAAATCGCACCGTCTGAGCGCAGGTTCAGTCCTGGTTGGGACAAAGGCTGTGTTACATTATCAAAAGATAAACATCATTTTTAATTTAGTTAATGTGGATAACATTTATTTTTCACTTTGCTTTTTCTTATTATTTGATTATCATTTTTATCATTTAAAATGATCATTTATCATTTTATTTATATTACAGTGTTACGGCCTGTGGAGTATTATGTACCTATACTGTGTAAAGGAATATCTTTTATTTATATTTATGTATTATTCACATTATTTTATTGTACAATACTTTGGTGCCACGGGATTTTAGCATGCCTCAATGTCTCACACATTCATGCCGCTAACATAAGGTATCTCAGGAAGTTGGAAGCAGGCGTTCACACAGGAAGAGTTAATCTTTTGTCTTCTCCACTGTAAGAGGAAGCAAGGGAGTGTGAACTTTTCTCTGGGGGAAGACCAAAGGTGTGAAAACAGCTGTGTACTGCCTTTTGGTTCTGTAGAAGGTGTTTAAACCCAAGGCTGTGTTGGGTTATGCATAATTTCAATAAGGAAGATCTGTAATAAGTCATTTGTCTGCTTCCTGGTGGCTGCTAGTTTATATCTATTCAGAATCAGAATCAGAATACTTTATTGATCCCTAGGGGAAATTATTTTTCGTTACAGTGCTCCATTATAAACAAACATTAACAAAGACAGACAATACACTAACTAAGAATAGCACAATATATTCAGGTATATATATATATATATATATATATATACATAAAAGTCACTATACATAAAAGTCACTATTAATAAATAGCTGAAAAAGAACATGTGCAAGAAGGGTGTAGCTGTTGCAGTAAACAGTGTGTTAAGTGGATGAGTTGTACAGGGAGATGGCCACAGGCAGGAATGATTTCCTGTGTCGTTCAGTGGTGCTTTTCGGTAATCTCAGTCTCTCACTCAACGTGCTCCTGTGACTGACCAGCATGTCATGGAGTGGGTGGGAGGTGTTATCCAACATTGTCTTTATCTTGGACAACATCCGCCTCTCCGACACCACCTTGAGGGAGTCCAGCTCCATCCCCACAACATTACTGGCCTTACGAATCAGTTTATGGAGTCTGTTGGCATCTGCGACCCTCAGCCTGCTCCCCCAGCATGCAACGGCATAGAGGATCGCACTGGCCACAACAGACTGGTAGAAAATCCTGAGCATTTTCTGGCAGATGTTGAAGGACCTCAGTCGCCTCAAAAGATAGAGACGACTCTGGCCCTTTCTGTAAAGTGCTGTGGTGTTTTTAGCCCAGTCCAGTTTATTGTCAATGTGTACTCCAAGGTATTTATAGTCCTCCACAATGTCAACACTGACCCCTTGGATTGAAACAGGGGTCAAGTGTTTCCTGGTCTTCCTGAAGTCCACTATCAATTCCTTAGTCTTTGCCACGTTGAGCTGCAGATGATTCTGCTCACACCACGTGACAAAGGAGTCGACCACAGCCCGGTACTCTGTCTCATCATCCCCGTTGATGCATCCAACCACCGCAGAGTCATCAGAAAACTTCTGAAGATGGCAGGTCTCTGTGCAGTGGCTGAAGTCTGTGGTGTAGAGGGTGAAGAGGAAGGGGGAGAGGACAGTCCCCTGTGGTGCCCCTGTGTTGCTGATTACCTTGTCAGACACACACTGTGGGAGACGTACATATTGTGGTCTTCCTGTCAGGTAATCAACAATCCAGGACACCAGAGAAGCATCCACCTGCATCGCTGTTAACTTATCACCCAGGAGGGTCGGCCTGATGGTGTTGAAAGCACATTCATTTTCCAGCACAAACTCAGTACTGGCTTCATTACCTTCTTCCAGTTATGCTCTTGCCTGCCTTCTCCAAGCAACTCAGCCTCCACTCTGCATGCTTTAAATCTGTTGCTCTTCTGCTTCTGCTATTCTGCGTTTCAGATCCTCAGCCATGCAGCCCGCCTCCTCTCCTTTCTCCTCCTCACCGTGGTCACTTGGAACCCTGTCCCAGCCTCCATCTTCATCACTACCAGCATGTTGACTCTGGGGTGGGGCTTGTGCAAAATCCTGCCACTGCTGAGATTCCTTCTGCTATGATGGGTCATTGGAGTCTAAGTGCCTAACAGTTACATTTATTTCTGTATCTGAATAAATCATGTTGGTTTTTTTCCACATGATCTTTCCTTATTGAACTGTTTTTGTAGATAAGCTTCAAGCCAGCAAGCAACAATACCTAAAGCAAAAATATTATCACCAGAAGTGAGAAAGTGTCTGGACTACCTCCAGCTGTGTTGCATGTATTAAAGATAACTTCAGACACTGTCTGGTTGTCATGTCTGAAACAGGCTGTACAGTCACACAGATAAAAGACATCAGTCATGTTTCTAATGATATAAATCAACCAGAAAGATTATAAAGACAAAAGCTGTGAGACGCCACTAGAGAAAGGATGGCTTGTTATCATTACATGAAGTGATTTAGAATTAATATGTAAGCTTTCAGGGCAGCACTCACAACTTTTTAAAACTGATTACCTGATGGTAAGCTTACACAGATATATAAACATACAGGTGAACTCTAAGAGGTTATAAAGAAGAGAGCTGTGCTTTTACAGAACACAATTTATTTAGATTTTATATTTACAATCAGTTTTTATTTATATAAACAAAATAAACATTACGAAACTAGAACAAAACTATCTTATTTACAATATAAACTGTTTCTCCCCTATTTCCTTTTTTCTTCCACCCATCTTTGTCTCTCTGCCTCATAGAAAGGAGACTCCTGAAACTCCTTCCAGGTCATCTCCTTGGCCATGCCCTTGTCCCTGTACAGAGAGTGCACTTTTGAAGGGCAGTAGATATATTTCCCTGCCACTCCAGGGAAACCCGTATGAACATGTGGGCTATTTGGTCCCTGTTTCAGGTCCATGTGGCAGAACCTGCAGAGGCGGCCTGTTTGTTGGGTTTCTGGCCTTTTCCTCTTTTTCTCCATCCTTTCCTCTGACCTCTTCCTGGTAGCATCCAGATCCCTTTGGAAAAATTCTGTCTGGGCAAATTCCTCAAAGGGCATTTTCGGGTTACTGATTCCCTCAGCAGCATAAGTTTGATGCACCTTGTTGGAACAATAGAAACAGAGCACAGGCCCTCTCTGGTAAAAATAGTGGACGGTGGATCCGTGTGTCTCATATTGAGACTTGGGCTGTCCACAGGCAAGACAAGTCTTTGTCTGCCTTCTTTTTCCCTCAGGCTGCTGCTGCTGTTGCTTTTCTAAGATGCCCTCCACAATCTTCTCTACTGAGTCAGTGGTGCAGACAGGGCAGGAGGAGGCGGGTTAAAGACGGCAGGCAGGCTCTATGGTGACTGCGGGAACACTAGTTGTTTCACTGCCTTCCGTTAATGAGTGCCACAGCTGCTGAGTCTCCAGAAGTTTTTCTGGGCTTGTGTTCAAAGATGAATTGGTGTTGAGAAGCTTAGCCAAGTGCTTCACATAACGGGATATGTGCACCTTGGATGTGGGATGCAGCAGGCTGTTGGGATCTGCAGCAGAACGATGGACCATGTCTGCATAATCTTGATCCACAAGCTTCAGGATGTCCTTCTTCCCATGGTACTTTTGCAGCAGATCATCTATTGCCTCTTTCATGCGTCGTGTCCCTGGGGGATGAATGGCCAGCACAAAAACCCGACCACCTGTCTTTATAGGTCCAGTGCGAGCACTCCCTGTGCGGCCCGCATCGGCATCAGCTCCTCCAGTTGCAACAGAGGAAGATTTTGTTGTCTGTCTTTGGGGCTTCACCAAAACTACCACAGCGATATCCCACATGCCAAAGCAACGGAGGAATGTGCTTCATTTGACAGCAACACACAAGGAACCAGCAGTCAGTGATGGGCAATAAAGGATGCGTGAAAGCAAGAAGCAATCCTGGTCTACAATAGGCACAAATACAAATTGGATAACTTAGAGAGGATGCTGGCACCTCGAGTTGTTGAAGGAAAACTAACTGATGGCTGCTGGCTTTTTTCTCCAATTCGCTGGATGTCTTGGGATACAATATCTTTGTCCCGCTGGAAACAACTTCACTGAAGTGGGGGAGTCCTCTACACCCTACAAATGAAGATCCTGGGAGAGCTGGGGCACATGCTGGTGACCTCAACAACTGCAAGACACCCATGTCCCTGATTCTCAGCCACTTCTGCCATTGATCTCAAGATACAGTAGTCTGAACCAGAGTGTGACCCACACCCCACCAACAAAATGAGAAGAATGTGCAAAAGGCGCACCTCCAGGATTGGAACAGCAGCCCCTTGCACCAAGTGTAGAAAGTGTGCCTACAAAAACCACTCTAATGTGGTTAGTACATCTTGCTGCTAATGAGGATGCACACAGAAGCACACACATATTGGAATATAAATTTTGATCATTTTATTGGTGATTTCAGGGGTTATATGGTCATTAAATTGCCTTTCTGGCCACTAACACACCATGTGTGATTTTCTTTTTGGCCATTCATCCCCCCCCAAAGAAAGAAAAAATAAATAAATAAATAAAGTAAAAATAAATCATTGTTACAGTTACTGTTACTGACCTTCAATGATGATAAAAAAATATTAGGTTTCATCATTCATATGCTAAAAAATGTGAACTTTATCACTATTGGAAGGTTGCCGGTTCGAGCCCCGGCTTGGACAGTCTCGGTCGTTGTGTCCTTGGGCAAGACACTTCACCCGTTGTCTACTGGTGGTGGTCAGAGGGCCCGGTGGCGCCAGTGTTCGGCAGCCTCGCCTCTGTCAGTGCGCCCCAGGGTGGCTGTGGCTACATGTAGCTTGCCATCACCAGTGTGTGAATGTGTGCGTGAATGGGTGGATGACTGGATGTGTAAAGCGCTTTGGGGTCCTTAGGGACTAGTAAGGCGCTATACAAATACAGGCCATTTACCATTTACCATATTTCCCCCAAAAGCGTAGTAATAATACGTAATCTGGCTGGTATTCAAAGGGTATAATATCTGAATTTAAATTATATTTTGGTTTTCATGACTAGAAGCGGTGCTAATTTAAAAACTCAAGTCAATGAAAGTAGAAAAATGTTTTAATATATATTAATTTTATAGCATTTTGTAAACATAAACAGGGGGTGGCCATTTTTGGCCACGAACAAGCTGAGAGGGATTTTTTTTGTTTTTCTGTCACTGCACAAAAAAACAAACATGCATAAAACTCATTGATACTTTTAATTATTGCTACGCATCTAACCTCCATCATGGTTAGAAAATAAATCAGTTTGCATGTATTATTTAGAAAAAAAAATGGGGATTTTATGCTTTTATCCCTTTGTAAATCATTAAAATGATGTGATTTAACTGGTATTTAAAAGGTTAAAATTCTGAATTTGATTGATATTTTGGTGTTGATGAACAGCACTGATGCTAATCTAAAAAATCAAGTCAAAAAAAGTGGAAATTTTTCTTAATATATATGAATTTTATAGCATTTTGTAAATGTAAACAAGGGGTGGCCATTTTTGGCCACGAACAAGCTGAGAGGGAGTTTTTATGTTTTTGCTCTCTCTGCACAAAAATAACAATGCATTATAATCAATGTTATAATTATAGTCAATATACCAGCTAGCCCAACTTCAGTAACCCTACAAACGTCACTGCTGTTTACTTTCCTGTCTTCATTTATGTTGGAAGTGATAGCAGAGCTGTACGGGTGGCTGTAGCTCAGGAGGTAGAGCTGGTCACCTACTGATCGGAAGGTTGGCGGTTTGATCCCTGGCTCCTCCAGTCTGCATGTCAAGTATCCTTGGCAAGGTACTAACCCCAACACCAACCGATGCATCCATCGGAGTGTGAATGTACTGAGTGTGAAAGCACTGAGTGTAGATAAAGTGACTGGGTGAATGTGGCATGTTGTATAGAGCGCTTTGAGTACTCCGGGAGAGTAGAAAAGCGCTATGTAAGAATTAGTCCACTCACGTTTTAATTTGTTTCATAAGTCCCTCAGTCAGAACATGGTATATTATATTTAGATGGAAGCTAGCGAGCTAACTCCCTGCTAACTTCTAACTCCGTTAAATGTCATGAATTCCATTCATTTCATTTTATTACATTGACATTCCATGTCATTTTATTACAGATGAAAGAATTTAGACAGTTTTTCAACTCTCAGCAATGCTACAGTGATCATTTGACTTAACGACCTGCAGCGGAGTTTGGGCCCAGACATGGCTAATGACGTCAGACTTAAAGACCGGATTGCATGGCCTGTGTGTGACGTCACTTATCAGCGATCGCCGATCACAGGGCGTTTGTATGAGGTGACTTATGAGCGATCGCCGATTACAGGGTTTGCGTGTGACATTACTTGTCAGCGAACGTTGATTCTAGGGCGTGTCTATGACATGAAGTATGAGTGGTCGCCGATCGCAGGGCATGTATGTGGCATGGCTTATGAGCTTTTGCCAATAGGAGGGCGTGTGTGTAACGTCACGTATTAGCGATAGCAGGGCGTGTATGTAATGTGACATTTTTTGTGATCGCCAATCAAAGGGCGTGTGTGACATTACTTGTCAGCGATTGCAGGGTGACGTTGTGTGTCTGACGTTTCTTATCAACGATCGACGATCCCAGGGCGTTTGTGTGACATAGCTTATGAGTGACCACCAATTGCACTTATCAGTGATTGCTGCTCGCAGGGTCTGTGTGGGACGTGACATTCAACCACTTTGACTGAGTCTGCTTTTAACTGACCTCACGTAGTTAAGAAGGATCTCACTGACTTGGGCCTGAAAGACTCCTGGTGCATTTGCTCACCCAAATGTTATTTTAACCTCTTAGGACCTGGCGTCCACATATGTGGACATCACATTTTTGGGTTGTCTAGACCAAAATACAAAGTTTTGCTCTACAAGGGCTTGATATCCATCATCATCATCAGCAGCATCATTTATTTATATAGCACTTTAAAAACACACCTGGTAGACCAAAGTGCTGTACAATACTAATATGCACATAGTAATAAAAAAAAATAAAATACAAAAATAAAAATAAAAATAAAATATCAGTTACCCACAGAGTTAAAAGCCAAGGAATAAAAATAGGTTTTTAATAAAGACTTAAAAACTGGCACTGATGTAGCCTGTCTAATATGGAGAGGAAGGTTATTCCAAAGCATCGGCGCTGCAACAGAGAACGCTCGGTCTCCTCTAAGTTTCAGCCGTGACTTTGGGACAGAAAGCAGCAACTGCTCAGCTGACCGAAGGGAACGAGTGGGGACGTGGGGCTTCAACAAGTCAGACAAATAAACAGGTGACAGACCATTTAGAGCTTTAAAAACCAATAAAAGGACTTTAAAACGGATCCTAAATTCAATTGGAAGCCAGTGTAGAGAGGCCAATATCGGAGTGATGTGATCAAATTTTCTTCTGCCAGTTAAAAATCGTGCCGCAGCATTTTGCACTAATTGCAAGCGTGACAAAGTGCCCTGCCCAACCCCTATTAAAAGAGAATTACAATAATCTAAACGTGAGGTAATAAAGGCATGAATAACATTTTCCAAGTCACGCTTGGAAAGAAAGGGCTTAACCTTTGATAAACCTTTGATAAACTTTGATAAACGTCTGATTTTACCACCCCGTTTACATGGTCATCAAAGGTAAGTGCAGAATCAATTTTAACTCCAAGATTTGTGATCGAACTCTTTAGTTGGGAAGTTAAAGCTGCAAGATCAACATCCGGAGTATGAGAAGAACGATTTGGGCCAAATAAAATTGCTTCTGTCTTCCGATCATTAAAATTTAAAAAGTTTTTTGCCATCCATGCTTTGACATCAGTAAGGCAGTCAAGCAGAGTTCGAGTTGGGAGACTATCAGAAAGACTAAAGGGTAAGTAGAGCTGGCAGCCATCTGCGTATAGATGGAATGGCACTTTATGTTTCTGACAATTTAGGGTCATTCAAGTAGTCCATCAACTGAGTATAAACAATCCTTTCCAGAATCTTACTAAGAAAGGGAAGCTTAGAGATGGGTCTAAAATTTGATATGACTGAACTGTCTAAAGTAAAGGATGTATGACTGCATGCTTCAATTCCCTAGGTACTTGACCAGACAAAAGACTAGTATTAATAATGTTCAGAATGTGTGGTCCAATGATAGGAAATACCTTTTGAGAAAGCGGGGAGGAACAACGTCATTTGGAGAGCCACACGGTTAGCTTTCAACACAAGTTTCTCTAAATCAGATAAAACAATTGGTAGAAAAGCAGACAACAGACTTGAGCAAGAACCATGCATGGCTGGGTCAGCAATAGGTAGAGTCGGAGGTCTCAAACTAGCAACCTTGTCCACAAAATAATTAAGAAACTTATTGCACATAACTGCAGAAGAGTGCAAAAGAATATAGCCTTCCGGATTAATTACAGAATTTATAGTGTTGTATAGAACACGAGGGTTATGCGAGCTGGCAGCAATAAGTTGAGAAAAATAGGAGTGCTTGGCAGCCTTTACTGCTCTCTGATAGACTTTCCAGCTAGTCTTAAGAGCTTCCATAGAGACACACAGCCTATCTTTTTTCCACCGTCTTTCACATCTTCTACATTCTTTTCTAGTGGCTCTGGTAAATCAGTTAGCCAAGGACTAGCCTTTGGCTTGCATTGTCTGAATATAAAAGGAGCGACAGCGTCGAGGACAGATTTACAAGCAGAATCCAAATACGAAACTAATCCATCTGAGGTGGACAACTCAGGAGGATAAGAAATAAATTGGTCAAACAATATGGAAAACCGCTCGCAGTATCTGAGCCAAAAGCACGATAACGAGTCACGTGGTATCATGCATATCCACTTACGAGGACAGTATATTGCCACTGTTATATCAAAATTTTAAATGAATGTCCTCATATCTGGATCTCATTTTTCTCAGAGATAAAAATCAGGTAAAAAAACCCCCCCAAAACAAATCCGGTAATTCTATGTTTTTACATTCATCAGGTCCCAATCAGCCCAAATAGCAAAGAAATTAAAAATGCATGCCATGAGAGATTTCTGGTCTTAGGAGGTTAAAATACTTTAAGTGACCTATTTGGGTTTAAAAATTGTACTGATATCTAGAAGGCAAAGGAGCATCAGGGAGGAAATCTATGGAGCGGTCATACTGATAACCTCAGTCACATCCCTCTGACTTTGTTTAAGGGTATTTTATTGACTTAATACCACGTGACTGTGGCCTTGTGTTATACCCACTCTGCTGCAGTGATGCTGCAGACAAACACAAACACTGTGTGATTAGACATTCAAGAGAGCCTCTTAAAGATGGTCTGTGCCTCTTGACCTAAACACATAATTGGTTAAATCTGATTTATGTTCATTAATGCTCCCAATGTAAATTAAAGTAATAAATTGGTTACTGTTTAATTACAGAAGTACGTTTGTGACCATAAAGATGTAAGCCTTGGACCATCGGGATAAAATGTGGTTGGGAAACATAACAATCATTGATAAAGCTTCATCAGTAGCTCGAGCAAGACCTCAAAACTTCGATCATGGGTGTTAGCAGACTGTGG
>NW_020329034.1:0-83534 GCF_001858045.2 Oreochromis niloticus | reverse complement strand
TCTTCTGGGCTGTGTTGATGACCCTCTGCAGTACTTTCCTGTCTGCAGCTGAGCACCCTGCATACCATGTTGTTATGCCGTACGTTAGGATGCTCTCTATGGTGGCTCTGTAGAATGTCACCAGCAGCCTCTCCTCCAGGTTGTTCCTCCTGAGCACTCTCAGAAAGTGGAGACGCTGCTGGGCCTTTTTACCACCGCAGTGGTATTTGCAGTCCAGGAGAGATCATCAGAGATCTGCACGCCCAGAAACCTCATGGAGTGTACCCTCTCCACACGGTTCCCGTGAATGTACAGTGGGGCGGGTCTGCTCTGCCTTCCTGAAGTCCAAGATGAGTTCTTTAGTTTTCGTGGTGTTCAGTTGGAGGTTGTTAACTGAACACCACTCAGTCAGTCTGTTGACCTCATCTCTGTAGTCCGACTCATCCTCCCTTGAGATGAGTCGGACCACAGTGGTGTCGTCCGCAAACTTTATGATGGTGTTTGAGAGATGGGTAGGGAGCAGTCGGATGTGTAGAGCGTAAACAGGAGGGGACTCAGAAACACATCCTTGTGGAGACCAGTGCTGAGTGTGATGGTGCTGGACAGGTGGGGGCCGAGTCTGACAGACTGTGGTCTGTTTGTCAGGAAGTCCTTGATCCAGAGGCAGATGGGGGTGGAGAGTCCCAGGTGAGACAGTTTCTGGACCAGGATCTCTGGGATGATATGATTAATGCTGAGCTGAAGTCCAGGAAGAGCATTCTCACATAGCTTCCTCTGTGTTCCAGGTGACTCAGCGCAGTGTGGAGCGCTATGGCGATAGCGTCCTCGGTGGATCGATTGTCCTGTAGGCAAATGGTGGGGGTCCAAAGTGGGAGGCAGACTGGCCCGATGTGCTGACAGACCAGTCTCTCAAAGCACTTCATCACTACAGGCGTAAGTGCAACAGGCCTGTAATCATTTGGGCTGACCACAGCTGTCTTCTTGGCGATGGGGATGATGGTGGAGGTTTTGAGGCAGGGCGGGACGGTGTTTAATGACAAGGAAAGGTTGAAGATTTTAGTGAAGACTCCGGTCAGTTCGTCAGCACATGCTCTGAGAACCTTTCCATGTATTCCATCAGGACCTGCCGCCTTCCTGGGATTCACTGACCTTAGAACACACCTCACTTGATGCTCCCTAAGTGTTAGTGTGCCGGTGCTGGGGGGTGGAAGTGGTGTGACAGCTGAGGGTCTGGTCGTCTCAAAGCGGGCGAAGAAACGATTTAGATCCTCAGCCAGCGAGGCATCAATCCTAGATGTCGCCTGGTTATTGCTTCTGTAGTTGGTAATGTGATTGATCCCCTGCCACATTTTTCTGGGGTCGTTGTCAGCAAAGTGATCTTCAATCCTCCTCCTATAGGCAGCCTTAGCTTTCCTGATGCCTCTACTCAGGTCTGCCCTGGCCGCCCTATACGCAGCCCTGTCCCCTGACTTGAAGGCAGTGTTGCGGCTTTTTAGGAGGGATTGCACTTCGCTATTCATCCAGGGTTTTTGATTTGGAAACACCCTGACCCTTTGTTGACGGTGACATTGTCAACACAGTTCCTGATGTACGAGAGTACAGTGTCCGTGTACTCCTGGAGGTTGTGGCTGGAGAATAAATCCCATACAGTAGTGAGAAGCAGTCCTGCAGTTGAGAGAGGGCTCCTTCAGGCAGGTTTTTATTGTCTTTGTCTGGGGCTTTGTTTTTCTCAGCAGGGGGGTGTAGGTGGGGGTGAGGGACATGCAGAGGTGGTCAGATCCAGCCAGGTGGGGGAGGGTGTCGCTCTGAAAGCATGCCTGATGTTTGAATAGACATGATCCAAGGTGTGTTCTCCTCTCGTAGCAAAGTCCCACAAACTGGACAAATTTAGGAAGCACAGTCTTTAGGCACGCTTTGTTAAAGTCACCGGCGACAATAAAAACATCGGGGTGGGCAAGCTGTTGTTTGTTTATGGTGTTAAGCAAGAGGCTGAGAGCCGTGCCGACGTCCGCATCCGGCGGTATATAAACAGCTATCACAATAACTACTGTAAACTCCCTCGGGATGTAAAAAGGTCTGCACGAGACTGCCAGAACCTCCAAATCAGGAGAACAGTGTGTGTGAATGATCCTGCTGTTACAACACCACTCGTTATGCACGTAAACACATAGCCCCCCTCCTCTGCTTTTACCTGAGTTGCTGTTCTGTCGTGCCGATGTAGCGTGCGGCCTGCTAACTCGACTGCAGCGTCGGGAATCAGCGGGTGAAGCCGCGACTCCGTAATAAGAATAATGCTGCAGTTGCATGCAAAGCTCGTGGTGGCTATCTGTAGCTCCAATTCGTCCAATTTGTGGGTGATGGATCTGGCGTTCGATACGAAAAGGCTCGGAAGTGCTGGCCGGTGTGGTTGTTTGCGTAGCCTAGCATCTGAGCCCGACCGGCATCCCCTCTTCTGCTTTCTCTCCCTCCGTCGCCTCCTACGCTTGCTGGCGGGCAGACCATCCACGGTGACCCTGGCGGTCTCGCTATCTCCTCCAGGATGTTGTGTGTTCGCTGATATTCGCCAGAAACAGACAAACTATATTTGAAACCTAGGTTAAAGGTCAAGTTTAAAGGTGTTAAAAACAAGTACAGGATATTTACAATAAGCAGACCTCAGTGCAAGAAAGTGTCTTCCAACAATGAAAAGGTCAAAGGTCAACTTTAACAGTAAAAGGTGTTCAAACAAGTACAAGATATTGACAATAAGCAGACCTCAGTGCAAGAAAGTGTATTTCCAACACTGAAAAGGTCAAAGGTCAACTTTAAAGGTGTAAAAACAAGTACAGGATATTTGCAATAAGCAGACCTCAGTGCAAGAAAGTGTCTTTCCAACACTGAAAAGGTTAAAGGTCAAGTTTAAAGGTGTAAAAACAAGTACAGGATATTTACAATAAGCAGACCTCAGTGCAAGAAAGTGTCTTTCCAACACTGAAAAGGTCAAAGTCAACTTTAAAGGTGTAAAAACAAGTACAGTATAAATAACAGACCTCAGTGCAAGAAGTGTATTTCCAACACTGAAAAGGTCAAGGTCAACTTTAACTAAAAGTGTAACAAGCAAAGATATTTACAATAAGCAGACCTCAGTGCAAGAAAGGGAGGTGGGGGGGTACTCACCTTCACTTCACTGACACACATCAGCATCCAGTTCTCCATGAGAAGAGGGGAGGGGGAGAGGGCGATGTACTCACCTTTATTGACGCGCTCGGTTTCAGTGTCCCATGCTTCATCAGAAGAGATGGCGCTCAGGAGAGTGTCATCAAGGCCTCGTTCTCGGGACGTTCAACAATGTAGTCAAGACAGCCTGTAAGGAAACAAGTTTAAAATAACATTAGGAATGTAGTAAACACCCAGTGCTAAAGCTACAGGCTACATTTATATCAGACTGAATGACACTTTACTTGTTCATGTGAGAAGAAAACAAGATGTCAACTATGTCCACAATCATTAAGTGAAGCATCCATTTTTAAAAAAAGAGCACCAAATCTCTGCCAAGGCAGCTCACTCTGTGCACACTACCCTGTTAAGGTAACAGTATTGTATTTTGTATACGTCCATTTTGTTTATTTGTTCTTTTAAACCTTTATGCAAACACTGCGTTCGAGTAGGTAATGGTAATAGGTATTGATTTGGAAGAACTGGGCATGAATACCTTATTATATAATATTCTACAGTAAATTATAACTACTTATAATTTATAACAGGGGTAGGCACCTTTTTGATGGCGAGTGCCATTTAAAATTCTCAGAAGTCAGTGTGCCATATGATTGCATTAGCAATAAATTAATAACGCTTATATTAACAGTTACACATTATATAGAACCACTTTATAGAAGTATATTTGTTTGCAAATGTTGGCACTATCAGCGAATAGTTATCAGCTATTTGAACAAAAGAAAGACACTTTTTATTCATACAAGAACTCCATACGGCAAATGAACTGTACAACAGAAATACAAATGCTATTTATGGTCTCCTCACAACAATGATAAAAAATAAACTGGGCCAATAGGTATGTTTGTTAATACAGAGACACACATGTAATGTGATCTCTGTCTCCACTCAGAGACACAGGTCTCCGAGTGTCCAACATTCAGACAGCTACCTGAGGACACTCATGTGAAGAAAATTGCTCACACAGATATGTAGGCCAATACTGTCAATAAGCCTGCAAGTTCTGAAGACAGTTAAACTTGTCAGGTAGTGATGTCCAGCAGGTGAAATGCAAGCTCCATGAACATGCACAGCTGTAGATTCCAGCTGCTTCGATGTCGCATTAATGGCATTAACTCAGCCAGTTAATGCCAGACAAATCTAGCTGCTCATTAAAGATTTCTGGTTTGATCAGAATAAAACATGGTCCATACACCTGAAAGTCCCAAAAATGCATTGTGTCTCGAGTCTATGGATGCATTTGGATAAGACCGGCCCCCAGATATTAAAGCCATAAAGCCTTTGAATGAAACAAACGCTGTTGTGACAGTGATGTACACTGTCTTGTTGTAAATGTTATGATTCTATTCATTTTACGTCAGATAAAATTTGGTTGTAAGCTTTAGATAATTATTTAATAACGCCAGACATTTTAAATGAGAATAAGAAGTATTTCTTTGTGCCCCTTTCCCTGTTAATGCCCTACCTGGCCCCTGGCAAACTTTGCTAGACCTGCACAGTTACCAGCTGTCAGCTACGTAGAAAGGATCTGGTGTTATTTGTCTCTCAGAACAGTTCATAACTTCCTTCAACTCATTCATGTCACCTAAAAGGTAAACTGTTTCTCCATCACCTGTTCAGCTCTGATGATTTAGTAAGGACATCTCCTGGTTTCATCTTCATGTTTCCCTCTCACCAATATACAAACCGATATCATGACCAGCAGTTTTACAGCTGTGGCTCCAGCAACATCAGCTGATACTAGATATTAATATTAAATACATTCTAACAACAGCTGACCAAGCTTAAACGTGCTGCTGTTGTTTAGTGCGACATCCGGCAGTTTCCTCTTTCTGGCGCAAAGTGAGCGATAAACAAACAGAGAGAAAAGCTGATCAGCTGATCATTGATCAGTTCACGATTGAAGTAGCAACAGGAGAGAGAGAGGGAGAGAATGAGAGGAGAAGAAGATGCAGCTGTGCAGCAAAGACACAATAACTCCAGCTTTGTGTCTTTTTCCATCCTGGCTGAAGTACGGGACAAACTGTGTTCCTTCTCAGCTCAACACGAACGGGTAATAATTTCTCTGAAGGCGGGACGATTCCGTTTGTACGGAGGGTTGGCACTCTACTAACTAACCTTATGAATAAATAAAGTTCACTATCAATAAAATCATAGCACCCGCCCAGCAGTATATAAATTCCGTCATGCTAGCTAGTACGCAGTACGAGTTATTGTAACTGACTGTAAAAAGTCAGCACAACGAAAATAAACTCCACCTAAACTTGGTTTATATCTGACCCAGATAGACTGCAGGTCATTAACTTCTTACCTGAAGTTCAGTTCACCTGACGCTCCGACCGGCGGCTGCCTCGGGTCTCTCCTTCTCCTGCCTCCCCTTCCTCATCCACCTGCTGGCCTCCACCACTTGTTAATTTACTGAATCTGTGGAAGCTCCGCATAGCCACCACCAAACAACTGAGTTATTTTACACACCGACCAGCTTCTGGTCAGTCCACCACCAAAATAATAATAATAATAATAATGATCGAGCCACCGAGCAAATGCCCTTATGCCCGATGGCCAGTCCAGCTACGGTCGTGCGTGCTATCAGTTAACCCTTCGCGTGCCAACGGTGGCGCGTGCCTAGGGTTGCCGACCCTGATTTATAACTAACTAATCGCATTATGTAGCTGGGAAAAAGTTATAGTTTATTTAAGTGAAGCCTTTGATCCAGAGAAGAAAATGATGTTAGGACCTACAGGGGATCTGGTATGTTTACATATGGTCTAACGTTGCTGTTACCATAGAAACCGATATACACATATATGTATATTTGGGGTAGGGGGGCTTTTTAGAATGTTAAGCTAATTTTAACCATTTCATTTGAAAAAAGTGTCAAATTTGAAGGCTTTAAATCAAAGTAACACCTTTTTCACATTCATACACCAGTCGGTAATAAATTCTACACCTCTCCTGGAAAATTTAAAGCATACAAGCAATTTACCGGGAAAAGTCTTGGAATACACTTATTTGATGACATTAAAACTTGATATTCACACTGGAACTTGTTAAATTATTATAGTCATCTAGTGACTCTTAAAATAATTGAAGAAATTTTTGAAATTTTGTACCAGGTGACTGTCGACGAGTCGGGGTCCACGACGAGCCATCTTCAAGCTTTGCTGTTATGATGAAACATGAGTACAAAAGATCCAAAGATGCAGTAGTTGTTGTCGCTTTCTAGTAAAATCCGCTTTCTGTAGAAATATTCTCCAAACGTTATCTATCCACAAGCTGAGCTTGGAGCAGGTCAAGACAAGTCCAAGAGCAAGTGTAAAGGGACGACTGGAACCTTGTGCAGCATTCATATACCTACAGCGGGCCGTGGTTACGGTTGCTAACATGCGTGTGCACGTGATAGAACTATATGAATTGAGCCATGGCAATGTAATTTACAGTAAAGTTATGGTCATTTATAGTTACTGCCTTTGTTACCCTTTATGTGGGATGTCTAATAACCATGTAGGTCTATCCAGAAATAAACACAGATATTAGAAAGCAGCAAGTCAGTACCTGAGATGTTTGCTTGAGTGAATAACATTAGCATATGCTAATATTACGTCTTCACATTTTTCTTTTCAAAGGTAACAAAAACTTAGCGTTCTCGCTACTTACCATGCTGTAATACAGCTATATGCTAGCAATGACATTTAACAAATGTTTTTTAAAATGCTAGCCGTGCTAATTAGCCTTAGGATTGCTTGAGGTCTTGTTTCCAGCTCTAGCTGTCGTAAGGGAACTTAGGCCCTTACGACATAACATATAGCAAGAACCTATAACGATAATTGACATTTGACCCTCTTTGCGATTATAGCAGCTGTGTGTTATGTCATGGCATGTTTTTAAAAATGCCACCTGAAATTTATGCAACCAGTGCAAGGAGGGGGTTCTTGATAGTTTTGTACTTTCATCTGATAAGGGCCCATCGCGTATGGGTGTAACGGAGAATCAGCCAATCAAATCGCACCGTCTGAGCGCAGGTTCAGTCCTGGTTGGGACAAAGGCTGTGTTACATTATCAAAAGATAAACATCATTTTTAATTTAGTTAATGTGGATAACATTTATTTTTCACTTTGCTTTTTCTTATTATTTGATTATCATTTTTATCATTTAAAATGATCATTTATCATTTTATTTATATTACAGTGTTACGGCCTGTGGAGTATTATGTACCTATACTGTGTAAAGGAATATCTTTTATTTATATTTATGTATTATTCACATTATTTTATTGTACAATACTTTGGTGCCACGGGATTTTAGCATGCCTCAATGTCTCACACATTCATGCCGCTAACATAAGGTATCTCAGGAAGTTGGAAGCAGCGTTCACACAGGAAGAGTTAATCTTTTGTCTTCTCCACTGTAAGAGGAAGCAAGGGAGTGTGAACTTTTCTCTGGGGGAAGACCAAAGGTGTGAAACAGCTGTGTACTGCCTTTTGGTTCTGTAGAAGGTGTTTAAACCCAAGGCTGTGTTGGGTTATGCATAATTTCAATAAGGAAGATCTGTAATAAGTCATTTGTCTGCTTCCTGGTGGCTGCTAGTTTATATCTATTCAGAATCAGAATCAGAATACTTATTGATCCCTAGGGGAAATTATTTTTCGTTACAGTGCTCCATTATAAACAAACATTAACAAAGACAGACAATACACTAACTAAGAATAGCACAATATATTCAGGTATATATATATATATATATATATATATACATAAAGTCACTATACATAAAAGTCACTATTAATAAATAGCTGAAAAAGAACATGTGCAAGAAGGGTGTAGCTGTTGCAGTAAACAGTGTGTTAAGTGGATGAGTTGTACAGGGAGATGGCCACAGGCAGGAATGATTTCCTGTGTCGTTCAGTGGTGCTTTTCGGTAATCTCAGTCTCTCACTCAACGTGCTCCTGTGACTGACCAGCATGTCATGGAGTGGGTGGGAGGTGTTATCCAACATTGTCTTTATCTTGGACAACATCCGCCTCTCCGACACCACCTTGAGGGAGTCCAGCTCCATCCCCACAACATTACTGGCCTTACGAATCAGTTTATGGAGTCTGTTGGCATCTGCGACCCTCAGCCTGCTCCCCCAGCATGCAACGGCATAGAGGATCGCACTGGCCACAACAGACTGGTAGAAAATCCTGAGCATTTTCTGGCAGATGTTGAAGGACCTCAGTCGCCTCAAAGATAGAGACGACTCTGGCCTTTCTGTAAAGTGCTGTGGTGTTTTAGCCCAGTCCAGTTTATTGTCAATGTGTACTCCAAGGTATTTATAGTCCTCCACAATGTCAACACTGACCCTTGGATTGAAACAGGGGTCAAGTGTTTCCTGGTCTTCCTGAAGTCCACTATCAATTCCTTAGTCTTTGCCACGTTGAGCTGCAGATGATTCTGCTCACACCACGTGACAAAGGAGTCGACCACAGCCCGGTACTCTGTCTCATCATCCCGTTGATGCATCCAACCACCGCAGAGTCATCAGAAAACTTCTGAAGATGGCAGGTCTCTGTGCAGTGGCTGAAGTCTGTGGTGTAGAGGGTGAAGAGGAAGGGGGAGAGGACAGTCCCTGTGGTGCCCTGTGTGCTGATTACCTTGTCAGACACACACTGTGGGAGACGTACATATTGTGGTCTTCCTGTCAGGTAATCAACAATCCAGGACACCAGAGAAGCATCCACCTGCATCGCTGTTAACTTATCACCCAGGAGGTCGGCCTGATGGTGTTGAAAGCACATTCATTTTCCAGCACAAACTCAGTACTGGCTTCATTACCTTCTTCCAGTTATGCTCTTGCCTGCCTTCTCCAAGCAACTCAGCCTCCACTCTGCATGCTTTAAATCTGTTGCTCTTCTGCTTCTGCTATTCTGCGTTTCAGATCCTCAGCCATGCAGCCCGCCTCCTCTCCTTTCTCCTCCTCACCGTGGTCACTTGGAACCCTGTCCCAGCCTCCATCTTCATCACTACCAGCATGTTGACTCTGGGGTGGGGCTTGTGCAAAATCCTGCCACTGCTGAGATTCCTTCTGCTATGATGGGTCATTGGAGTCTAAGTGCCTAACAGTTACATTTATTTCTGTATCTGAATAAATCATGTTGGTTTTTTTCCACATGATCTTCCTTATTGAACTGTTTTTGTAGATAAGCTTCAAGCCAGCAAGCAACAATACCTAAAGCAAAATATTATCACCAGAAGTGAGAAAGTGTCTGGACTACTCCAGCTGTGTTGCATGTATTAAAGATAACTTCAGACACTGTCTGGTTGTCATGTCTGAAACAGGCTGTACAGTCACACAGATAAAAGACATCAGTCATGTTTCTAATGATATAAATCAACCAGAAAGATTATAAAGACAAAAGCTGTGAGACGCCACTAGAGAAAGGATGGCTTGTTATCATTACATGAAGTGATTTAGAATTAATATGTAAGCTTTCAGGGCAGCACTCACAACTTTTTAAAACTGATTACCTGATGGTAAGCTTACACAGATATATAAACATACAGGTGAACTCTAAGAGGTTATAAAGAAGAGAGCTGTGCTTTACAGAACACAATTTATTTAGATTTTATATTTACAATCAGTTTTTATTTATATAAACAAATAAACATTACGAACTAGAACAAAACTATCTATTTACATATAAACGTTTCTCCCCTATTTCCTTTTTCTTCCACCATCTTTGTCTCTTGCCTCATAGAAGGAGACTCCTGAAACTCCTTCAGGTCATCTCTTGGCCATGCCTTGTCCTGTACAGAGTGCCTTTTGAAGGCAGTAGATATATTCCTGCCACTCCAGGGAAACCCGTATGAACATGTGGGCTATTTGGTCCCTGTTTCAGGTCCATGTGGCAGAACCTGCAGAGGCGGCCTGTTTGTTGGGTTTCTGGCCTTTTCCTCTTTTTCTCCATCCTTTCCTCTGACCTCTTCCTGGTAGCATCCAGATCCTTTGGAAAAATTCTGTCTGGGCAAATTCCTCAAAGGGCATTTTCGGGTTACTGATTCCCTCAGCAGCATAAGTTTGATGCACCTTGTTGGAACAATAGAAACAGAGCACAGGCCCTCTCTGGTAAAAATAGTGGACGGTGGATCCGTGTGTCTCATATTGAGACTTGGGCTGTCCACAGGCAAGACAAGTCTTTGTCTGCCTTCTTTTTCCCTCAGGCTGCTGCTGCTGTTGCTTTTCTAAGATGCCCTCCACAATCTTCTCTACTGAGTCAGTGGTGCAGACAGGGCAGGAGGAGGCGGGTTAAAGACGGCAGGCAGGCTCTATGGTGACTGCGGGAACACTAGTTGTTTCACTGCCTTCCGTTAATGAGTGCCACAGCTGCTGAGTCTCCAGAAGTTTTTCTGGGCTTGTGTTCAAAGATGAATTGGTGTTGAGAAGCTTAGCCAAGTGCTTCACATAACGGATATGTGCACCTTGGATGTGGGATGCAGCAGGCTGTTGGGATCTGCAGCAGAACGATGGACCATGTCTGCATAATCTTGATCCACAAGCTTCAGGATGTCCTTCTTCCCATGGTACTTTTGCAGCAGATCATCTATTGCCTCTTTCATGCGTCGTGTCCCTGGGGGGATGAATGGCCAGCACAAAACCCGACCACCTGTCTTTATAGGTCCAGTGCGAGCACTCCCTGTGCGGCCCGCATCGGCATCAGCTCCTCCAGTTGCAACAGAGGAAGATTTGTTGTCTGTCTTTGGGGCTTCACCAAAACTACCACAGCGATATCCCACATGCCAAAGCAACGGAGGAATGTGCTTCATTTGACAGCAACACACAAGGAACCAGCAGTCAGTGATGGGCAATAAAGGATGCGTGAAAGCAAGAAGCAATCCTGGTCTACAATAGGCACAAATACAAATTGGATAACTTAGAGAGGATGCTGGCACCTCGAGTTGTTGAAGGAAAACTAACTGATGGCTGCTGGCTTTTTCTCCAATTCGCTGGATGTCTTGGGATACAATATCTTTGTCCCGCTGGAAACAACTTCACTGAAGTGGGGAGTCCTCTACACCCTACAAATGAAGATCCTGGAGAGCTGGGGCACATGCTGGTGACCTCAACAACTGCAAGACACCCATGTCCTGATTCTCAGCCACTTCTGCCATTGATCTCAAGATACAGTAGTCTGAACCAGAGTGTGACCCACACCCCACCAACAAAATGAGAAGAATGTGCAAAAGGCGCACCTCCAGGATTGGAACAGCAGCCCCTTGCACCAAGTGTAGAAAGTGTGCCTACAAAAACCACTCTAATGTGGTTAGTACATCTTGCTGCTAATGAGGATGCACACAGAAGCACACACATATTGGAATATAATTTTGATCATTTTATTGGTGATTTCAGGGGTTATATGGTCATTAAATTGCCTTCTGGCCACTAACACACCATGTGTGATTTTCTTTTTGGCCATTCATCCCCCCCAAAGAAAGAAAAAATAAATAAATAAATAAAGTAAAAATAAATCATTGTTACAGTTACTGTTACTGACCTTCAATGATGATAAAAAATATTAGGTTCATCATTCATATGCTAAAAAATGTGAACTTTATCACTATTGGAGGTTGCCGTTCGAGCCCGGTTGGACAGTCTCGGTCGTTGTGTCCTTGGGCAGACCTTCACCGTGTTACTGGTGGTGGTCAGAGGCCGGTGGCAGTGTTCGGCAGCTCGCTCTGTCAGTGCGCCCCAGGTGGCTGTGTACATGTGCTGCATCACAGTTGTGATGTGTGCGTGATGGTGGATGACTGATGTTAAGCGCTTTGGGTCTTAGGACTAGTAAGGCGCTATACAATACAGGCCATTTACCATTTACATATTTCCCCCAAAAGCGTAGTAATAATACGTAATCTGGCTGGTATTCAAAGGGTATAATATCTGAATTTAAATTATATTTTGGTTTTCATGACTAGAAGCGGTGCTAATTTAAAAACTCAAGTCAATGAAAGTAGAAAAATGTTTTAATATATATTAATTTTATAGCATTTTGTAAACATAAACAGGGGGTGGCCATTTTTGGCCACGAACAAGCTGAGAGGGATTTTTTTGTTTTTCTGTCACTGCACAAAAAAACAACATGCATAAAACTCATTGATACTTTTAATTATTGCTACGCATCTAACCTCCATCATGGTTAGAAAATAAATCAGTTTGCATGTATTATTTAGAAAAAAAAATGGGGATTTTATGCTTTTATCCCTTTGTAAATCATTAAATGATGTGATTTAACTGGTATTTAAAAGGTTAAAATTCTGAATTTGATTGATATTTTGGTGTTGATGAACAGCACTGATGCTAATCTAAAAAATCAAGTCAAAAAAGTGGAAATTTTTCTTAATATATATGAATTTTATAGCATTTTGTAAATGTAAACAAGGGGTGGCCATTTTTGGCCACGAACAAGCTGAGAGGGAGTTTTTATGTTTTTGCTCTCTCTGCACAAAAATAACAATGCATTATAATCAATGTTATAATTATAGTCAATATACCAGCTAGCCCAACTTCAGTAACCCTACAAACATCACTGCTGTTTACTTCCTGTCTTCATTTATGTTGGAAGTGATAGCAGAGCTGTACGGGTGGCTGTAGCTCAGGAGGTAGAGCTGGTCACCTACTGATCGGAAGGTTGGCGGTTTGATCCCTGGCTCCTCCAGTCTGCATGTCAAGTATCCTTGGCAAGGTACTAACCCCAACACCAACCGATGCATCCATCGGAGTGTGAATGTACTGAGTGTGAAAGCACTGAGTGTAGATAAAGTGACTGGGTGAATGTGGCATGTTGTATAGAGCGCTTTGAGTACTCCGGGAGAGTAGAAAAGCGCTATGTAAGAATTAGTCCACTCACGTTTTAATTTGTTTCATAAGTCCCTCAGTCAGAACATGGTATATTATATTTAGATGGAAGCTAGCGAGCTAACTCCCTGCTAACTTCTAACTCCGTTAAATGTCATGAATTCCATTCATTTCATTTTATTACATTGACATTCCATGTCATTTTATTACAGATGAAAGAATTTAGACAGTTTTCCAACTCTCAGCAATGCTACAGTGATCATTTGACTTAAGGACCTGCAGCGGAGTTTGGGCCCAGACATGGCTAATGACGTCAGACTTAAAGACCGGATTGCATGGCCTGTGTGTGACGTCACTTATCAGCGATCGCCGATCACAGGGCGTTTGTATGAGGTGACTTATGAGCGATCGCCGATTACAGGGTTTGCGTGTGACATTACTTGTCAGCGAACGTTGATTCTAGGGCGTGTCTATGACATGAAGTATGAGTGGTCGCCGATCGCAGGGCATGTATGTGGCATGGCTTATGAGCTTTTGCCAATAGGAGGGCGTGTGTGTAACGTCACGTATTAGCGATAGCAGGGCGTGTATGTAATGTGACATTTTTTGTGATCGCCAATCAAAGGGCGTGTGTGACATTACTTGTCAGCGATTGCAGGGTGACGTTGTGTGTCTGACGTTTCTTATCAACGATCGACGATCCCAGGGCGTTTGTGTGACATAGCTTATGAGTGACCACCAATTGCACTTATCAGTGATTGCTGCTCGCAGGGTCTGTGTGGGACGTGACATTCAACCACTTTGACTGAGTCTGCTTTTAACTGACCTCACGTAGTTAAGAAGGATCTCACTGACTTGGGCCTGAAAGACTCCTGGTGCATTTGCTCACCCAAATGTTATTTTAACCTCTTAGGACCTGGCGTCCACATATGTGACATCACATTTTTGGGTTGTCTAGACCAAAATACAAAGTTTTGCTCTACAAGGGCTTGATATCCATCATCATCATCATCAGCATCATTTATTTATATAGCACTTTAAAAACACACCTGGTAGACCAAAGTGCTGTACAATACTAATATGCACATAGTAATAAAAAAATAAAATAAAAAATAAAAATAAAAATAAAAATCAGTTACCCACAGAGTTAAAAGCCAAGGAATAAAAATAGGTTTTTAATAAAGACTTAAAAACTGGCACTGATGTAGCCTGTCTAATATGGAGAGGAAGGTTATTCCAAAGCATCGGCGCTGCAACAGAGAACGCTCGGTCTCCTCTAAGTTTCAGCCGTGACTTTGGGACAGAAAGCAGCAACTGCTCAGCTGACCAAAGGGAACGAGTGGGGACGTGGGGCTTCAACAAGTCAGACAAATAAACAGGTGCCAGACCATTTAGAGCTTTAAAAACCAATAAAAGGACTTTAAAACGGATCCTAAATTCAATTGGAAGCCAGTGTAGAGAGGCCAATATCGGAGTGATGTGATCAAATTTTCTTCTGCCAGTTAAAAATCGTGCCGCAGCATTTTGCACTAATTGCAAGCGTGACAAAGTGCCCTGCCCAACCCCTATTAAAAGAGAATTACAATAATCTAAACGTGAGGTAATAAAGGCATGAATAACATTTTCCAAGTCACGCTTGGAAAGAAAGGGCTTAACCTTTGATAAACTTTGATAAACGTCTGATTTTACCACCCCGTTTACATGGTCATCAAAGGTAAGTGCAGAATCAATTTTAACTCCAAGATTTGTGATCGAACTCTTTAGTTGGGAAGTTAAAGCTGCAAGATCAACATCCGGAGTATGAGAAGAACGATTTGGGCCAAATAAAATTGCTTCTGTCTTCCGATCATTAAAATTTAAAAAGTTTTTTGCCATCCATGCTTTGACATCAGTAAGGCAGTCAAGCAGAGTTCGAGTTGGGAGACTATCAGAAAGACTAAAGGGTAAGTAGAGCTGGCAGCCATCTGCGTATAGATGGAATGGCACTTTATGTTTCTGACAATTTAGGGTCATTCAAGTAGTCCATCAACTGAGTATAAACAATCCTTTCCAGAATCTTACTAAGAAAGGGAAGCTTAGAGATGGGTCTAAAATTTGATATGACTGAACTGTCTAAAGTAAAGGATGTATGACTGCATGCTTCAATTCCCTAGGTACTTGACCAGACAAAAGACTAGTATTAATAATGTTCAGAATGTGTGGTCCAATGATAGGAAATACCTTTTTGAGAAAGCGGGGAGGAACAACGTCATTTGGAGAGCCACACGGTTTAGCTTTCAACACAAGTTTCTCTAAATCAGATAAAACAATTGGTAGAAAAGCAGACAACAGACTTGAGCAAGAACCATGCATGGCTGGGTCAGCAATAGGTAGAGTCGGAGGTCTCAAACTAGCAACCTTGTCCACAAAATAATTAAGAAACTTATTGCACATAACCGCAGAAGAGTGCAAAAGAATATAGCCTTCCGGATTAATTACAGAATTTATAGTGTTGTATAGAACACGAGGGTTATGCAAGCTGGCAGCAATAAGTTGAGAAAAATAGGAGTGATTGGCAGCCTTTACTGCTCTCTGATAGACTTTCCAGCTAGTCTTAAGAGCTTCCATAGAGACACACAGCCTATCTTTTTTCCACCGTCTTTCACATCTTCTACATTCTTTTCTAGTGGCTCTGGTAAAATCAGTTAGCCAAGGACTAGCCTTTGGCTTGCATTGTCTGAATATAAAAGGAGCGACAGCGTCGAGGACAGATTTACAAGCAGAATCCAAATACGAAACTAATCCATCTGAGGTGGACAACTCAGGAGGATAAGAAATAAATTGGTCAAACAATATGGAAAACCGCTCGGCGGTATCTGAGCCAAAAGCACGATAACGAGTCACGTGGTATCATGCATATCCACTTACGAGGACGGTATATTGCCACTGTTATATCAAAATTTTAAATGAATGTCCTCATATCTGGATCTCATTTTTCTCAGAGATAAAAATCAGGTAAAAAAAAAAAACCCCAAAACAAATCCGGTAATTCTATGTTTTTACATTCATCAGGTCCCAATCAGCCCAAATAGCAAAGAAATTAAAAATGCATGCCATGAGAGATTTCTGGTCTTAGGAGGTTAAAATACTTTAAGTGACCTATTTGGGTTTAAAAATTGTACTGATATCTAGAAGGCAAAGGAGCATCAGGGAGGAAATCTATGGAGCGGTCATACTGATAACCTCAGCCACATCCCTCTGACTTTGTTTAAGGGTATTTTATTGACTTAATACCACGTGACTGTGGCCTTGTGTTATACCCACTCTGCTGCAGACAAACACAAACACTGTGATTAGACATTCAAGAAGAGCCTCTTAAAGATGGTCTGTGCCTCTTGACCTAAACACATAATCTGGTTAAATCTGATTTATGTTCATTAATGCTCCCAATGTAAATTAAAGTAATAAATTGGTCACTGTTTAATTACAGAAGTACGTTTGTGACCATAAAGATGTAAGCCTTGGACCATCGGGATAAAATGTGGTTGGGAAACATAACAATCATTGATAAAGCTTCATCAGTAGCTCGAGCAAGACCTCAAAACCTTCGATCATGGGTGGTTAGCAGACTGTGGTTGTACCATGCAGCATTATAACATGCAGTAAATTGCAGGTTAAAGCAGTATGCTTACACATTGTTAAACGAGGAAAGGGAACTACCGGTAATGTGGCTGTCACATTACCCTTTTGTCCCATTTCATCCCAGGACTTGATTAAATTGGTGCTCACTTTCTACAGTACTTAAAACTGATTAGTAGGATGACCTGAAACTGCAAACATTCAAACATTCAGGCCAAGTAAGAATAGGTTGGTGAATCTATTAATCTTCTACAATACGCAAATTAATAAATAAACAGGAGAAAGTTACAGTCCTAACAGAATCATGCAAGTTTTGACCAGGAGATTAAACTCATGCAAATTACCTCCACGAGGCTCATGAAAACATTGTCCTGCTTATAGATAGCAGATCATTTCTGTCAGTGTGTCAGGATGGTTTATATTTGAGCTTTTTGTTTACAGAGAACAAGTTTTCTTCATTTTTTCAAAGGATTACAAAAGTCTGTGAATCCCCAAATTGTTCAGTTTGTCTTTTTGCTCCCCATCAGGTCACTTTCACCATGTGACAAAAACAACTCCCCACTGTACACACTCAGGCCACCAACAACTTTCTAAATCCTCAATAAAAAGCTGACAGGCTGCAATGATGCTCCAAATAACTTATTATAAAAGAAATACACAGAAAATATTATGAAAATTGGTTTATTTTATATCTCCTAGTTTTAAATGAAGAGATAAAAACATGTATAAAACATCACAAACTGCAATATTGTATAAATGCTTACATCCTGCTGATGCAATGGAGACATCTTCCAGTGACAGTGTTCATCCGTGTGTGTGTGAGAAGGTTCCTAAACCCAGTGACACAGAAATGATGTCCACAACTCCCTCTGTGCAGGCGGGGTCAGGTCCCTCCTCACGTTGGGTGAAGAGGGGTGGTGCTGGGGCTGGTCAGATATAAAGTGCTGAGAGTGGATCTTTGGTCCTCTGTGCAGCTCTGTCCACTCTCAGCTGTTCCAGGATTGCTAAAGACACTGCCCTGCAAAGCAATAACACAAGAAAGTTGTCATTTTAACACACAACAGATTTTCATTGTTGGTAGTTGCAGTATGTTGTTAAAACGCAATTTTAAATCCAACATACACACATGAAAACTATAAATAAACTTAAACCTACAGTGCTGCTGACATCGAACCATGACTTATACCAACTACTGGAAGAATTTAGTCTTCAAGACAGTTTGTAGTCAATGTGAGGTGATAGCTTACATAGTTGGAAAACAGCTCCACTCTCCAGTTTGTCCTTTGGTCATCCATCCTTCTCATCAGGTCGGGGTAAGGCTGTCGTCTGGGTGGGGTGTTGAGTGTCTGAAGTGCTGAATGCTGGGAGAGGACAAGTGTAAAGCACCTGAATTGAAAGACAAAAAAAGAAAAATACGAATTCACAGATCACTGATTTGTTAAATTTAATTTTCTTCCGTATGTGTTTTTACATCTACTAAAGATAGCTTTTAGAAGCACAAACAGAGCCGAGAGGTGAACACATTCAGAAAAACAATGAAACGGTCTCCTTCTGCTCACAGAACGGACATTTGTCAAAGTCAAAGTCAAAGTCAATTTTATTTGTCAATTTCTTCAAATGTACTTGCCATACAAAGGAATTGAAATTACGTTTCACACTGTCCCATGCGTAAACATTGACAACAATAAAGTGCAGATGCACAACAAAAACAGTCCTAACAATAAGGTAATATAAAATAAAAAAGTGCAGGTAGACTTAAGGCATTATATTTAGGTAACATACAGGATATAACAAGACAAGACCGAACATATGATAAAGTGTTCCAACAGTGTCCCCTGGAAAGTAGTATACTAGTCTACTTGAGGTAGTCCCAGGTTGTGGTTGGTAAGGGTTTTTGTTTTAATGCAGCATAAGACTGTAGCAGCAGTAGTAGTAATATAAATAATATAAATAGTGCTAAAAAAATACTAAAAATATATAGCAGCAGGTGTGTGCAATTGCAATGCAGAGGTAGTTGTTTCCAGTCAGGAGTGTTTTCCAGTTCTTGGTTCAGAGTGTTTCCTTGTTGGGGAGTGTGCGTGGGTGGGGGGGGGTGGGGGAGGGTAGAGTCCAGTCTGTCTTCCTATACTCCTGCCAGTCTGGTGGTTCTGTCACACAGTGGAAAATTGTGTTTTCATATTTTGTTTTGAATCAGACTGTGTATTGCTACATAGTGATTTTATTTGCATGTTTTATTGCTATAGTGCTCTTGCATGATTGTTTATTGATATTTTTATTGCATGATTTTATCCCCATATTTATACTGTTTCGTGTCGCTGTATAGTATTCTTTTTTTATTCCACTGTGGATTGGACAGATAATCGCGTGCACCTGTGAGGTGGAGGCGTGCCCCCGAGGTGACCTATTGGCCGCCAAACGGACTTAAGGGAGATGGTGAGCGCAAAGACGGGAGAAGAGACACACGGAAAGCGAAGAGCAGGAAACCGAACGTGTGCAGACGAGCGCATGTATAGAAGGACCGGCCTGCCTGTGCGGTGTCACGAGACTTCCGGCGATCGGCCAGCATAACCCGGCGATTCAGTTCTGACGGACAGAATAGCAACAGTGGGAGGCGACGCGTGAAATCCACAGTAGGGCAGAGGGGACGCCTCTGCCTGCATCCGTGAGTATCGCTTTCCCACTGTTGGGCGCTAGGCGTGGTTTTGCCGGGGAAGGGTAACAGTGGCTGTGCCGACTACGTTGCTGGCCCGTGTTTGTTGTTTTAGGGCCGGGCTACGAGGGAAGCCGTGTGCGGGTGCGGAGAGTGGCTGGACTGCACGGTCACGCGCCGCCAGGTGGGGATAGGAGCCTCCTCCCTGGCCTTCTGCTGGCGAGATTTTCCCATCCCGGAAGAGGAGCTCCCCTTCTGTCTCTTTCAGCTAAGGAACATTTGCCCGAGTGTGTGTGGTTGGACACTGGGAATAGAGGACTCTGGGGGGGACGTTTTATCGTATAAAAAGGACATTCATTTAGCTTTGATTTTTTTAATTGTATTTTAATCTCTGCCGGCAGGGCTTTTTAGCGGGTTGGGAACATTTATTTTTATTGTATAGTGGGGATTTTAACTTCTACTTGTGATTCTGGCTGTTCTTCTAAAAAAATAAATGGTGTGTTTAAAGCCGGCCCAGTGTCCGTACTCCGAGCGCTGATTCACTCTCTCCCCTTATGCTTGTATGTATATAGACGTGGTGGCGAAGATTTAGGTCACCAGTTTAGCGGCTACAGTTCTGCTGGCTGGGAGCCGGGAGGGGAGAGAGTTCAGCAGTCTCACAGCCTGGTGGATGAAGCTGTTGGTGAGCCTGGTGGTGCGGGAGCGGAGACTTCTGTATCTCTTTCCAGAGGGCAGGAGGCTAAGCAGACAGTGCGCGGGGTGGGTTGCATCGTTGACAATTGTGATGGCTTTGCGGGTGAGGCGGGTGGTGTAGATGTCTTGCAGGGAGGGGAGTGGTACACCAACTATCCTCTCAGCTGTTCTCACAATGCGTTGTAGAGCTTTCCTGTTATAGTCAGTGCAGCTACCACCCCACACAGTGATGCAGCTGGAAAGGATGCTTTCAATGGTTCCTCTGTAGAATGTGGTCAGGATGGGTGGTGGAGCACTTGCCCGCTTGAGTTTGCGCAGGAAATAGAGGCGCTGTTGTGCTTTCTTGGCCAGTGATGCTGTGTTGGTGGTCCAGGAGAGGTCCTCACTGATGTGCACCCCCAGGAACTTGGTGCTGCTCACCCTCTCCACTGCTGCGCCGTCGATGGTCAATGGGGGGTGACAGGTGTGGCCTCTCTGGAAGTTGACAATAACCTCCTTGGTCTTGCTAACATTTAGCAGGAGGTTGTTGTCTCTGCACCACGTGGTCAGGAGCTCAACCTCTTTCCTGTAGTGGGTCTCATCGCCCTTGGTGATGAGCCCCACCAGCGTTGTATCGTCCGCAAACTTCACAAGGTGGTTGGAGTTGTAGGTTGGTGTGCAGTCATGTGTCAGCAGGGTGAAGAGCAGAGGACTGAGCACACAGCCTTGTGGAGCCCCCGTGCTCAGGGTGATGCTGTTTGAGACCTTGTTGCCCACACGCACCGCTTGAGGCCTCTGGCTGAGGAAATCCAGCAGCCAGTTGCAGAGGGAGGTGCTGAGGCCCATTTGTCTTCCACAGCAGCGTTAATAACAGAAACAAAAGAGTTTACAGCAACAATGCCATGAAGAATTCTCCACTGCAAGTCTGCATGTTTTTTTGTGAGGGGAGGTTTGTAAAGGGATCTCCATGCTGGTTTGATGTCAGGTGCCAAGGAGAGATGGGTCCTCCACACCGTGTCATTGCATCCATTCAGCTTGTCTTGATTGAGAGTTTTTACCAGCAGCCTATACAAAGTTTTTCCAGAGGCCCCTTCCAGGGACACCCCCGCAACATCCACATTTATTTTCAGTACACTGGTAATGTCACGGTACAGAACCTGAATCACTGCTACAAAACCTGGGCTGAAGCCAAAAGCAGTTAAAGTGTGCCACAAATATTGGCGTTCAACCCGGTCAGAAGCTTTTTCGTGGTCTAGAGAAATGAGACCAACATCTATGCCCAAAGAGCTAGAGAGGTCCAAAACATCTCTAATCAAAGTGACATTATCACTTATCAGCCTGCCGGGCACGCAATACATTTGGTCTCCATGAACGACAAAAGCCAGCACGTCTCGAAGTCTGGTGGCCAGGACTAAGCAAAAGAAAGTCTGTACAGAACAACGAGACTGGTCTCCAGTTCTTCAAATTGCGTAGAGCTCCCTTCTTTGGCAGCAGATGGGCACGGAGTCACTTTAATTAAAGGTCAGAAAATAGAGCAAGTACAATCATATAAATATCTTGGGACCATAATCAATGAAAAACTGAACTTTGATCAGAATTGCAAATCAGTTTGTAAAAAGGGTCACCAGCACCTTTATTGCCTTAGGAAACTTGCTCATTTCCACATTGACCAAAGAATTTTAACTTTGTTTTATCGTTCTTTTATTGAGTCTGTTTTATCCTTTTGTTTGGTGGCATGGTTTGGTCAGACCTCTGTCACAGAGAAAAGCTCTCTAAATCGGATAGTGAGATGGTCCAGTCGTCTGATAGGTGAGCCACAGTCTTGTTTAGCCTCCCTGTACTCTAAGCAGGTAAGGAGGATGGCTTTATCAATCCTTAAAAATGGTTCCCATCCTCTAAGGGGTGAATTTCAGCTTCTTTCCTCAGGACAGAGGTTTCTATTTCAAAGATGCAGGACAAAGCGTTATAAAAATAGCTTTGTCCCTGTTGCTATCACTGAATTAAATAAGAACTGTTTTTGTTTTTCATTCGAAATATTAAATTACTATATATGTGCTACAGTGAGGTTTATTAGGTATGTGTGTTTTTGAAGGGATGCCAAATGCTATCATTTTTCTGTAAAGCAAATTTACCTTGCCTATGGGTATAAATAAAGTTACCTTGACCTTGAGAGTGATGATCGCCCTTCTACAGCTCAGAGGCAGCAAGCCTCTCTGCAGACTATCTGTGACAACCTCCAGCAAATCCTCACCCATCACAGACCAAAAGGCTTTGTAGAACTCAACAGGAAGACCATCCATGTCAGGAGTTCTACCATTCTGAAAACTCATCAGAGCAGTATGAAGTTCATGCAAAGTTGGCTGAACCTCCAGTTTTCGATTGGCTGGAGCCGCCACCTGAGGGAGTCCCTTGAAGAAGCTATTGCACAAACTGGGATTTTCTGAGAAATCACTCTTAAAAAGGTCCTTATAAAAGCTGACAATCATATGACCCCCTATGAGCAAGCACTTTGGCGACAGTGGGAAGGAAAAACTCCCTTTTAACAGGAAGAAACCTCCGGCAGAACCAGGCTCAGGGAGGGGCGGCCATCTGCTGCGACCGGTTGGGGTGAGAGAAGGAAAACAGGATAAAGACATGCTGTGGAAGAGAGACAGAGATTAATAACAGATATGATTCAATGCAGAGAGGTCTATTAACACATAGAGAGTGAAAAAGGTGACTGAAAGGAAAAACTCTATGCATCATGGGAATCCCCCCGGCAGCCTACGTCTATTGCAGCATAACTAAGGCCCTAACTATATGCTTTACCAAAAAGGAAAGTTTTAAGACTAATCTTAAGTTAGGATTAGTGTCTGTCTCCTGAATCCAAACTGGAAGCTGGTTCCACAGAAGAGGGGCCTGAAAACTGAAGGCTCTGCCTCCAGTTTTACTTTTAAATAATCTAAGAATAGAATATTATGGTCAACAGTATCGAACACATGGTCAACACTAGCAGGACAAGCACAGAGATGAGTCCACTGTCAGAGCCCATAAGAAGATCATTTGTAAATTTCACTAAAGCTGTTTATGTGCTGTGATGGGCTCTGAAACCTGACTGCAACTCTTCAAATAAGCCATTCCTCTGCAGATGATCTGTTACCTGTTTGACAACTACTCTTTCGAAAATGTTTGATATGAAAGGAAGGGTGGAGATTGGCCTATAATTAGAAGAGACAGCTGGGACTAGGGATGGCTTTTTAAGTAAAGGTTTAACTACAGCCACCTTGAAGGCCTGTGGTACATAGCCAATTATTAGAGATAGGTTGATCATATTTAAGATCGAAGAATTAATTAATGGCAGGACTTCTTTGAGCAGTCTTGTGAAGAAGTTCATGAAGTCATTACTAGTTAACGTTAAAGGGATGGTTGGCTCAGTAGAGTTCTGACTGTTTGTCAGCCTGGCTACAGTGCTGAAGAGAAACCTGGGGTTGTTCTTATTTTCTTCAATCAGTGACGAATAGTAAGATGTTCTGGCTTTGCGGAGGGCTTTCTTATAAAGCAGCAAACTATTTCTCCAGGCTAAATGATGATCCTCTACATTTGTGACACGCCATTTCCTCTCCAGCTTACGAGTTATCTGCTTTAGGCTACATGTTTGAGAATTATACCACGGAGTCAGGTACTTCTGATTTGAGGCCTTAGTTTTCACAGGAGCTACATTATCCAGAGTCGTACGTAGTGAGGAGGAAAAATTATTAACAAGATAATCGACCTCTGTTGGAGTAGCGTTCAGATAGCTGCTCTGCTCTGTGTTGGTACAGGGCATTGAAGATGATAACAGTGGGTGGATTATATTCTTAAACTTAGTTACAGCGCTTTCAGAAAGACATCTACTGTGATAAAGTCTACTCTCCACTGCTGTGTAATCAATTATTGTAAATGTAAATGTTATCAGGAAATGATCAGACAGCAGAGGGTTTTCAGGAAACACTGTTAAATGTTCAGTTTCTATGCCATATGTTAAAACAAGATCTAGAGTGTGATTAAAGTGGTGGGTGGGTTCTTTTACATTTTGAGAGAAGCCAATTGAGTCTAATAACAGATTAAATGCCATGTTGAGGCTGTCATTTTTAGCATCTACATGGATGTTAAAATCACCCACAATAATTATTTTATCTGAGCTGAGCACTAAATCAGATAAAAAGTCTGAGAAATCAGAGAGAAACTCTGTGTAAGGCCCAGGTGGACGATAGATAATAACAAGTAAGACTGGTTTCTGAGTTTTACAGCTGGGGTGGACGAGGCTAAGTGATAGGTTTATAGCATAAACCTATTTGCTGGAACGTTCAGGACAATTTGCTACACAGCAGAAACAAGACACAAGTAGGCAAAGTTCTTTGTAGTACTCATGCATGAGGGAGACCTGCCTGGAGCCAAGTGTCGTTCCACCCACTTGACCTCCGTCAGACTCTCAGCCAGGTTCCCCCATAGCACTCCTTTTATTGTGGTTACTTGAATATGCATAGGGTCATTAACATATGATGTATACATGTGGACAAAGAATACCTTGTCTGTGTGTGTGTGGGGTCAAGATATGACCCCATGAAGACTCCCCAAAGCTGGTGCCAGGAGTCTAGCGGTCCATCTAAACAAAAGGCACTTAGACTAAAACAGATATACGTGTGTTTGCTATACCATATATCAGCAAGAGAAGATACGACCTCTCCTAGGAGGTGTGTGATCTATGCCAGAACACTCTGAAGAGGAGTGAACGCACTCCCCTCTTCATGCTACACAGAGTTGTTACAGACCTCCTGAGATGAGACATTCTTTCAATATGCCATCAACTATATACTTCTAAACACAAATGATTACATGTTTCTTAATACAAATGACAATAATAAAATATAAACCCAACATCTCCACCCTGTATTGTCATTTTATAAGGCTATATGGCGTATATATATCTCTTCAGCTCTACACCACTTGTCACCATTTTCAGTGCAGGCTTCATTCATACACACACATTAGCCTTAGCATCCATGTCACTCTGCTGCAACAGTATGTAGTTGGTAAAAGTGTTAGCAATCATTTTATTCACCATCGATCTTACACATGGCAAAATGCAACCTGTAAACAAGCAAAACAATGCCACCAATGTAAGAATGGGAGTCAAAAACTTTAAGAACATATTCCACCATGGTCCAGATGTCAACCAGGCTATCCAGCCTTGGGACGCATCTCCTCCTGATGTGTGGTCTGCCACATATTTCTGCAGAGCAGTTAAGTTCTGCAGTGCTTCATAGATGTCTCCTCCAGTCGTGTATCCATCCGGGATGAATGTACAACAGGTTTCTCCAATCAGCTTACACACTCCTCCTTGTGATGCTGTTATCAAGTCCAGGGTCAGCCTGTTCTGCAGAACCATCGTTCTGATGGCCTTTTGCTCCTCTGCTAAGGCTGTTCCCAGCTTCTTAGTGAGATTAATGTGTCGCAGTAGGGCATACCGGTTGATCTCCACGTGATCCCGCACCTCTGCAACTCCGATGTTTGGGATCAGACTTTGGAAGAACTTAGCTCCTCCACCCCAAATGCGGAATTCCCGCGGCACTCCAGTGTCTACTGTTACTCCAAAAGAGTTTGGTGAGGCTATATCCACCTCACGCTTCCGTCGGTTGCTAGGGTGATGTTCAACTCTGTCCATGAAGAAGACATGATCCGATAACTTCACCAAGGCACACAATCCTCCCCATCCCTCAGGGAGCGATAGATAGGCTTTATGTCCACACAGGAAATACCAATCAGCCAACACTCTTGTTCCTTTACTGCTCGGCACTGTCTGTGCACAGTCTGTCCACTTCTGGCTCTTTACTTTTACTGGTATTCTGTAAGCCAGGTTGACCTTGCATTCGGTCCTCCTCAATGTCAAGTTCTCAGCACACTTCGCACTGGTCAAACATTTCATACATCTGCTCTCATTCTCTGGAGGGCAGTAGGTGTATATGTATCTACATAAGTGAAGCGGCAGCTCCCCCACTGACAGTGTTCCATTGTTCATCACACACACTGGTAGTTGAGCTGTGTCTAGCTTGTTCAGCAATATTATGTCTGGCAGCGGGTCTGACACTTGAGGCCAGGCCAATAAGTCAGTTTGCCCAGAACAATTCACGTTCAGAAGTGGCGACTTACTCCAGGTGATGTTCAGAGGTGTACTGTAGTTGGCCTTAGACCAGAGGACTCTGTAGCCTGGATGAGTTGCTAAACCTAACAGACACCAACTTCTGTCCTCTGTCATGCTGTACGGCCACAATCCAGATGTATATGCGGACAACGGCATATGAGCACACACATAGCAGTCCGTCCTATTGTTCAAGTGAGCAGTTGTATTCATAAACTGCCACCAAAAGTTTGTAGAATAGCCATGAGGGTATTGGGTGTGGTTTCCTCGGACATACAGGGTCTCCACTGCTGACCATGACGACATCAAAGCCATTACACCCAGCAGGGTGGACAACACTTTTCCAGCCATTCTGATGAGTACCTGTGGCTCAGTTGGTTTCTTCACCGGATTGAGACGAGGGGCCCTGGAGGCTTTCCCTCCCCTTTGTACCCGGTCTTCCTGCCACTTACTCCGAGCTGGCCTGGATGTGTGTCACCTTTTTGCAGTGGCTTTGGTGTATCCAGGTGGGTCGTTCTGCGATTTTCACAGCTGTTGGTGTTGTCAGCAGAGCCTGGTACGGTCCGTCCCACCGTGGCTTCGACCAGCACTTCCTCTTTATGACCTTTATCAGCACCCAGTCTCCTGGCTTCAGACGTTCTTCCTGTACAGAAACAGAATCATCTGGCAGATTATTTGCACTCATGACTTCTTTGCTTTTCAGCATTTTAATCATCCAGTCTGCTAGTGTGTTTTCTTCTTCTGCTTTATCGATATCATTACAAAACACTGGAACTCTAAATGGCCTGCCATATATTATTTCAAAAGGCGTTAGACCATTATCAGTCGGCGTAATTCTCATATACATTTTCACCAGCTCAATGCAGTCTACCCATGTTCTGCCTGTTTCCTCCATTGTTTTCCTGAGTCTCAGCTTTACTGTGCCATTAGTCCTTTCAACCAGCCCTGCACTTTGTGGGTGGTATGAGCAGTGGTTTTTCAGTGTTATCCCCAGATGTTGTGACATTTTCTCAATTACTTCATTCACAAAATGAGGACCATTGTCACTGTAAATAGTCTGGGGGATCCCATGCTCTGGGATCACATTTTTGCATATTGCCTTAGCCACTGAAATAGCATCTGCTCTCTTAGTGGGGACAATTTCAACCCACTTTGAGAACGGGCACACAATTACCAGGCAGTACCTGTAGGTGTTACAGTTAGACAACTCAATGAAATCCATATGGATTACTTCAAATGGGTAGCTGGGTCTGGGAAACCTTCCTCTTCTAGGTCTGAGGTTCCCCTGAGCGTTATGTTTACAACATATTAAACATGCTTTACAAAAATGTTTTGAATAAGCATTGAATCCCAGTGTGAAAAACTGCTGCTCGACTGCTGCCACCATCCCGGCTGTGGAGACATGGCAGAGCCCATGGCTCAAAATTGCAGCAGTCCTATATAAGTTTTTAGGCAATATAGGTTTATCACAAAGATAGTAGACATCACCTCTCAGGCTTGCTCCTTTAGTGAGCCATAGTTGCTTCTCAGCTGGAGGTGAGTGTGACTGCATGTCTGCTAACACATCATGTGTAATGGGCATAGTTTGCTCCTGAGACGCCAGAATATGAACCCCATGTGTTCCCAGGGCCGCTTCCTTTGCGATTTTATCTGCAAAGGCATTGCCCAGTACAATGGGGTCAGTGCCACGTGTGTGTGCTGCACATTTACAAACCGCAACTTTACTGGGCAGTAAGACTGCTTTCAACAGGTCCTGTAAAAGTGTTGCGTGCTCCACAGGTTTCCCTGTTGATGTTGTCATGCCTCGTCTTGACCACTGAGCGGCAAAGAAGTGAAGTGTAGCATAGGCATATTGACTGTCTGTATAAATAGTCACTGCCTGCCCCTCAGCTGCTTTGCAGGCTTCCGTAAGAGCCACTATCTCAGCAGCTTGGGCAGACATGGAATGCGATAACTGCCCAGCACGGATGACCTGCACATCATCCACAACAGCAAAGCCTGTTTTAGTCTTTCCCTCTGCTGTTTTAAAACTTGAACCATCAACAAACCAAACCTTGCCCTCCGTGAGTGGTATGTCTGTTAAATCACCTCTAGGTTTACACTGTGTTTCCACATGCTCACGACACACATGTGGTGTACCCTCTTCCTCTGTGGGTAACAGTGTAGAGGGATTCAAAGTTGTACACCGCTTAATAGTTATGTGTGGCTGGGAGAGCAACAGTGACATTAAAGATAAGTGTCTTGCCGGTGACAAGAATGTCATTTTAGTCTGCAGCAATAAAACATCCACCTCATGTGGAACTAGCAGGGTCAAAGGGTGAAACAAGACAATTTCACCAGAACACTTTACGGCTTCAGCAGCTGCACACACAGATCGCACACAGTGAGGTAAGGCACAAGCCACTAAATCCAGCCTCTTAGAATAATAAGCTACTGGCTTCATTCTACCTCCACACTTTTGTGCTAACATGGACGTCATAAAATGCCCTTTACAGTCAACAGTTTGAACAAAAGGCTTGTCATAATCAGGAAGTCCTAGAACTGATGCTCCTGTCAGCATCTGTTTCAGCATGCACAGAGCTTGCTCCCCCTCAGGGGTCCAACTCAAACTTTCTGACATAGCCAAAGGTTTACTGTACATCATATCTAGTAATGGCTGCGCAACTTCAGCGTAATGGGGCATCCATGATCGACAGAAATTTAGCAAACCTAGGAATTGCATCATGTGTTTCTTTGTCACTGGCCTAGGTGCTGCCAAAATAGCTGTTTTCCTCTCTGGATGTATGCTTTTCCCTGCAGCACTAAGCAGATGTCCTAAAAATTTCACTTCTGTCTTTACCCACTGTAGCTTTGAAAGTGAGGCCTTGTTACCTGTCTCAGCTAAGTGAGTTAGCAATGCCAATGATATGTCTCTACAATTCTCCTCTGAATTGGAGGCAATTAAAATGTCATCGACATACACCAACATCTGTGAATGTGATGGAATTACAAAATCAGACAGACAATTTGTAATATTCTGTGTGAAAATTGTAGGACTGTCACAAAAACCTTGCGGCAATCTGGTGTATGTGTATTTTTTGCCTTGATACGTAAAACCAAACCAGCCCTGTGAATTCTCATGCACTGGTATGGAAAAGAAAGCATTACTTAAATCTACCACAGTGAAGTGTGTCTTATCTGGCTTAAGCTGATTTAACAAGGTGTGGGGGTCAGGGACGCATGGAGCTATACTCTCCACTGCCTGATTTACAGCCCTTAAGTCTTGAATCATGCGCCACGACTGTGAATCAGCCTTTCTAACTGGGAAGATGGGTGTGTTACATACTGCCTGTGGAGCTTCAACTAATATCCCTGCTTTAATCATATCCTCTATTACTGGTTTAATGCCTTCCACTGCATCAGGCTTCAAGGGATATTGTTTCACTCTTGGCCTAAAAGACGTTTTGGGCTTTATTATTACTGGACTCGCTGTGGACATTAACCCCACATCAGTCTTCCCAGTAGACCAGAGCTTCTCTGGGACCTGTTTAAGCTCCGGGTGATCTCTGACATCTACAACATATCATTCTACTGTGTCATTCTCACCCCCCTCTAAGTGTGTTTGTGGTGTAGTATGTGTAACCCATCCCAGCTTTTTACGAAAGATGCTGTGCTGCATGTCTGTCTCCCAACCCCCTCCAGCTTGCTGCCACATTCCAACACTCTCCCCCTGTCTCACCAAAGATGCTAAGTCTGACCACTCAGCTGTGCCACTCTTTGTCAGTGAAATATGTGGTGTCTGCCCTGTAAAAAGTTGTTGTGCAGCTTCAGAAAGGATCACACTACATCCAGCCATGGTTTCACCATCAGTATATATTGCTTTTATGGTGATTCTCTGTGGCCCTAATTTCAGCACTTTATCTGTGTAGGCCTCATCAGGCCCAGGCGTAGTCTTAAATCTCAGTGTGACATGCAAGTCTTCTGGCGCCTGTGTGTTGTGGCTGGTTGTCAACATTTCCTCAGCTGCCGCTAACAGTTTACAGTTTATTTGATCAGGTCTGGAGGCCGACAGGTCAAGTGTCCAGCAATAATGCAAATCCCCACTGTCCTGATGAACCATTGTCTCAGCAGTTTCTCCTTTCCCTGCAGCTATCATCCCAATGGATGTTGGAATTATTGAAATTCCAAGTTTCATCATCATATCTCTTCCCAAGAGGTTCACCGGACAAGTTGGGCACATTACAACTGAACCCTGAGCTGCCTCTCCTGTGGTAGGATCTCTAATCCACACAGGTTTAGAGATTCTATGCTGATTTAACTGACCATTTGCAGACTTCACATAAATTGTGCCACTTGAAGGGTCAACTCCTGACACATGATCTTTTAAAACAGTTTTATCTGCACCTGAATCACACAGAAATTGAATGGTTTTACCCTGCACGGTTAACGTGCGAACTGGTTTTACTTCTTTCCCTGACAGATTTAACAATACTTCAGTTAAATCTAGAGTCTGAGACACAGGCTGTTGTAAATTCTGGCAAACTAAGGGATCATTTATACATGTATGTGTGTTAGCAGTGTCAACAGGTGCTAGTCATTTATTATAATAAGGGTTTCTTGCATCAGGACGTTTATACTCTTCAGGTTTGTTCTCAGGGCACTCTCTTGCAAAGTGGCCCCTCTCCCCGCATTGGTAACATTTCTCATCTCTTCTACGGTTATCCTGGGGTCGCCATGCGCCTCGACCTCTCCTACTCCTGCCTCTATTTTTCTCTCTTCCAGCCTGTCCCTGAAACAAAATTTCATCTGCTAAAAAGGCAGCGGCCTCAGAGCTTTGTGACTTCTTTTTTTTATTTTTAATAACTTCCTGCGCATGGCGGGCCCAATTCATGCATTCAACGGACCCGTCAGTGTTCTGATTAACATTTTGTTTTCTGATGAAATCAGCAATGCGTGGATGGAAGCCATTCATCAAAGCATGTTTTAACTGCTGCTGATATGGGCTGGCCTTCTCCGCACTCTCTTCAAGGCCACTATGCACTTTGAAAACTTCCTCTAATCTCGCCCTGAATTCATGAACATCCTCTCCTTCTTTCTGCACACATTGGGCAATTTTGTTGTAATCTGCAGAAGCTTTAAAGGTAGTTCTAAGACGCTCATAGACCCCATCAACTTGGCCTCTTAAATTTTCATGGCCATAGGGTAGGACGGTATTACCATCCCTCCCTGTGTAGGTGCCTCGCACCCGAGCCCAGTTATATGTGAGACACTTCCTAAAAGTGGCTTCTATTTCCTGACCGTTTAAGCGGTATGAGGAGCAGAGTTGCTTATGTCGGGCGATAAATTCATCAACATTAGTCAACGGGTCTCCTAAACCTTTACATGCTTCTGCACATTCAGATTCAGTCCATGGCCTGTAAACACAAATAACACGGCTTCGGTCACCTTCAACACCAAAATGGGGATTCGCGACCTCCACCATAGGAAAGGTATCTAGGACAGGGTAGACAGGCATACCAGCTGCACTCGCCTCATCCCTTTTGGTTTTGGCTCTAGTGTTATAAGGGCTTAAATATTGTGCTGCGGCTTCCCCAAACTCCTGTCGCACCCTATCCTCCTCCTCTCTCTCTCTCTTTTCCTGCTCCTGCTTTTCTTCCTCCTCTCTGGCCTCTCTCTCCCTCTCTAATGCTGCTCTACGCTGTTGGTCTCTTAACGTCAGCACCACTGAAGTAGACTGCACCGTCTCATCTTCAGGTTTCACAGTTAATGCCTGCAAAGCTGCTCTCTTTGCGTTCACTGCCACCTGTCTTTTCTGCGCCTGCTCTAACCACAGTTTAGCGGACGCCAGTTGTAACTCTCGCTCTTGTTTCAATTTCCCTTTTGCACAAGCTGCCTTTACTGTCAACTGGTCTATTAACATCTGACATTGTCCTACAACCAATTTACCTTCAAAATCATATTTCTTGCGCCAATGTCCTAAATACTTTGTGCTTCCAGGAGCGAATTTCATCATAAACTTCTCGTCACCCTCTGACGCACTCTTAGTTGCTTGGGAACCCATAGCTGTCACAGACCACGTGTTCCGCTCTGCACCCACTCACACATACACATCCACCCAACAGCACAAAATAGGCCTACTCCGGACTCACACCGGACCACTCAGGACACCAACCCAGTCCTGGGACCTTAACCCAGTTCTGGGACACTAACCCAGTCGCGCGACAAAGCCCAATGAAGGGACGCTCGGGACACAAACCCAGGGCGATTTCTCGGGACACACACCCAATATCGGGACACAAACCCAAATCTGCGGTTATAGAGTCACTCCCCAACTTACTTGGTGTTGCTTATTGCGTGTAGCATCAGTCCCGAATCCCGTCAATCACCATCCATCGAGGAGAAAAACAGACGGCTAATCCACCGGCCCGATGACGAATTCGCACGCCTCGGGGCTTTGCTGCAGGACCTCTATAAATCCTGGCTGACGTCAGTCTTTCGGCGTGTCTCTTTTCCCCTCGGTGAATGTAGATTCCAAGGATCCGGCTCAAGAAGGACCAATTAATGATAGGTTTATAGCATAAACCTATTCGCTGGAACGTTCAGGACAATTTGCTACACAGCAGAAACAAGACACAAGTAGGCAAAGTTCTTTGTAGTACTCATGCATGAGGGAGACCTGCCTGGAGCCAAGTGTCGTTCCACCCACTTGACCTCCGTCAGACTCTCAGCCAGGTTCCCCCATAGCACTCCTTTTATTGTGGTTACTTGAATATGCATAGGGTCATTAACATATGATGTATACATGTGGACAAAGAATACCTTGTCTGTGTGTGTGTGGGGTCAAGATATGACCCCATGAAGACTCCCCAAAGCTGGTGCCAGGAGTCTAGCGGTCCATCTAAACAAAAGGCACTTAGACTAAAACAGATATACGTGTGTTTGCTATACCATATATCAGCAAGAGAAGATACGACCTCTCCTAGGAGGTGTGTGATCTATGCCAGAACACTCTGAAGAGGAGTGAACGCACTCCCCTCTTCATGCTACACAGAGTTGTTACAGACCTCCTGAGATGAGACATTCTTTCAATATGCCATCAACTATATACTTCTAAACACAAATGATTACATGTTTCTTAATACAAATGACAATAATAAAATATAAACCCAACACTAAGCATCAGGCTTTCAAATGAATTAAAAGTCTGTCTTGGTCTTTCGTTGATTAATAGGCTGGTGTGAAAAATTGCTGCCACACCGCCCCCTCGGCCTGTGCTTCTAGAATTCTGGTAGTTAGAATGACTCGGGGGTGTTGATTCATTTAAACTAACATACTCATCCTGCTGCAACCAGGTTTCTGTAAGGCAGAGTAAATCGATTTGTTGATCAATTATTAAGTCATGTACTAACAGAGACTTGGAGGAGAGAGACCTAATATTTAATAATCCACATTTCACTGTTTTACTCTTTGGTTCAGATGTGGATACTGTATTGTTCTTTCTTTGTGATTTTTTATGTTTAAATTGTTTATTGCTGGTTTTTAGTTTGTTTTTTGTCTTTTTGGGAGCTGACACAGTCTCAATGGAGATGGGTTTTTGGGGGGGGGGTAGCAGGAGGAGAGAAGCTGCAGAGAGGCATGTAAGACTGCAACTCTGCTTCCTGGTCCCAACTCTGGATAGTCATATTTTGGGGGGTTTAATAAATTGGTCCATATTTCTAGAAATGAGAGCTGCTCCATCCAAAGTGGGATGGATGCCGTCTCTCCTAACAAGACCAGGTTTCCTCCAGAAGGTTTGCCAATTATCTATGATAAATTTAGAAGATTCATTTGTTCATTTTGTTTGAACTCAAAATAAATATCAGCCCAGACTCAAGAACACTAGTTTCTAGTTTAATAAATCAAAATTAGACTGAGCAAATCAGAACATTAGTCGATTACAAGCTTTTTACAGTGGATGGGTTTGTGTATCCCAATGATCCAAACTGGTCCTGGCTGATGGACCAGACAAAGAGGGATTCAAGAAAGCCCTGTGTGTCATGGTGCTGGATCGGTTACCCAGTGTTTTGAGTTTTGTTCTGATTTGATGTTTGATTTCTTCAATGTTATCTATATTAGTGTTTAGGTTTTGTTCTCAGCGTTTCTAGGTTTTAGGTTTTCTTCCTGTGCCTCCTCTGTTGAGTGTCTAGTTATCCCTGTCCATGTGTTCTCTCTGTGCTCTGTTTCATGTCCCTGAGTCTGTGTATGTAAATTCAGTCTGTGGATTTCCTGTTTTACTTTGAAGGTCTATGTCTCTTGTCTCGTCATGTTAATTAGGATCAGCTGTGCCTCCTTCCTGTTTGCCTTGTTTCCCTCCATGTGTATATATAGTGTGTAAAGGCTGGTGGTTTTTTTGGAGTTGTCTGGCATCAGGTGAGGGGCTCCTAGCTCCAAGACCCTGATCCGATCGGCTTCCCTTGCAAGTTAAAATGGATCGCTGTTTGTCTTGCTTTGTTCACGGTGATAAGTCTCTGAACCAGCGGGGCCTGTAAGCGCAGACCTAACAGCTCCCCATCCTGCATTTTTGCCTTTATTTTTACCATTGTTACTTTGCCTGCATTTTGGGTCCTTTATTCACAAACACCACACAGCTTGCCCCACAAACCGTGACACTGTAAAGAAAAAAGCAAGGGACAGGTTCACCCTCCCTGATGCAGAATTACTGGGAACTGACCCTTAAGCTTGTGGAGGGAACATCCATCCCCATGGCCCTCTGCATATATGTTGCAATTTTCCCCCATGGCCAAGAGGGTTATTTCCCTGCACTTTTACATTGGCACTGACAGTGACACCTGAAGCAGTGTGATTAGGAGTAATAAGTAGGCACTTTTTGTTCTCCTCCAGGGTTTTGCAATCATCACATAACTAAAAAATATAAGTAAAAGTAAAACTATGTGCAAAAGGGTTTAATATAGCAGATAATTGTACATTTATGTCACAATTGTTTTCCATTGTTTTAGTGTGATAACAAAAGTTCTTAAGTACAGAGCTTTGTAAGCTTTTGTCCATTAGACCTCTCTGCATCGAATCATATCTGTTATTAATCTCTGTCTCTCTTCCACAGCATGTCTTTATCCTGTTTTCCTTCTTCACCCCAACCGGTCGCAGCAGATGGCCGCCCCTCCCTGAGCCTGGTTCTGCCGGAGGTTTCTTCCTGTTAAAAGGGAGTTTTTCCTTCCCACTGTCGCCAAAGTGCTTGCTCATAGGGGGTCATATGATTGTTGGGCTTTTCTCTGTATTTATTATTGTGCTATCTACTGTACAATATAAAGCGCCTTGAGGCGACTTTTGTTGTGATTTGGCGCTATATAAATAAAATTGAATTGAAAAATTGAATTGAATCAGAAAAGTTCTTAAAGCACAATATGAATAAAAAAAGTCTCTGCAATTGAGCACTGTAGGCACCTGGAGACATTCTGATCTTGCATCTGTTTTGAGGTTGTAGACTGTGGACTGGCAGAACTGTTACTCCTGTAAAGGAAGTCTTGATTGACACATTTCAAAAAGGTCCATGAGTATTATGCAGAAGGCAAAGCAGAGCTCAAATTTAAAATTGATCGCAGCAAAAATGTGCAGAGAGGCCAATGTATATTTTTATTGCAGCTTTGTTATTGAACTCTCTTCTTTTCAGCACTAATATCCACCCAAAGCTCTTGGTTGACTTCTTATCTGATAAACAGATCGTATCTTACCAAGCTTGTCTTTTTCAGATTTTTATGTTTTACTTTTTAAGCTCTTCAGAGTTCTTACTATTGTCAGCTATGGCCTATGACAGATACGTGTCTATTTGTAAACCCCTGCAATATCCAGCCATCATGACAACAACTACTGTCAGTTTACTGCTGTGTTTTGCTTGGCTGGTACCTGCTTGTTATGTTGTAGTGCCAATTGCACTAAATATTAATAGCAAACTGTGTAGCTTTACTTTGAAAGGAAATTTTTGTAGTAATTCACTAAACAAGCTTCTCTGTGTGACTTCAAACGAATTATCGATATACGGTGTAATTGTTCTGTTGAATCTCGGACTTTTGCCTATGCTTTTTATACTTTTCACATACACAAAGATAATCATAATTGCTTTTCAGAGTTGTGGAGATGTCAGAAGAAAAGCTGTTCAGACCTGTTTACCTCACCTGCTAGTTTTTACCTATTACCTATGATGTTGTCATTGTTAAACTGGAATCTGATTTTCCCAAAACTCCACGTTTTGTAATGACACTCCAAATAATAACTTATAATCCTCTCTGCAATCCAATCATATATGGACTGAAAATGAAAGAAATTTCTAAACACCTTAAAAGGTTGCTCAGACGCATGAAATAATGTAGTGTTATTATACATTTATTTACTAATTTATTAGTAATTTATTTATTGTGCAACACACTGGTAAAAGAAGCAGGTTTATGGTGCATTATAAGGCATAATGTTTTCTGCAGTCATTGATCAAGAGAGTAAAAAAGGCAACTGGAACATCCTGTAAAAGGAACCATCATAGTAAAAGTTAGTCTGCATACAAGTTTTGGTGGTTTATTGGTGGTTAACATTTGCACACTCTTGGTTTTCCTGGCCAGAAATGACCTATCATTAGAAATGAATGTGGAATAGACGAGTTAGTATAAATAACTGAGTTCACGTACATGCCCTTTTGTCAGATGGACACACACACGCACACGTAAGCATGCATGCACGTATCCACATACATGCACACACCTTTTTCTGTACAAGAGAAGACTATAGCATATACTTTCAAACAGTATATGCCAAGCAAGCATTCTAAATATAGGACAAGTTATGCCTGGAACATTTAGGACTATACTTGGAAACCTGCAGATGATAAAGAACCAAACAAAGTTTTTGGTTCTGGAGATGATGGGAGGTCTCATTGACATAAGATATCATGAGCTTTGTCAGAAGCTCAAAAATAAATCACCTCCCTGCCCCACACTCAGGGAGGGGCAGCCATCTGCTACAGCTGGTTGAGAGTGAGGAGAAAGAGAAAATAGAAAATACCAGAGCATAGAAAGACATAGCAAAACACACACAAAGACAAATGTTAATGGGATGCAGTAGTGGTATATGAAAACACTGGGTATGAAAGAAGTGGAGAAGAGATGCTTGGTGCATCATTGGAAGTGCTCCAGGAGGTGTAGCCTAAGAGACATAACTAAAGGATTAATCAGATATTGATATAACAATGAAAAGAAAAATAAATGCTTAATAGTAACAGTGATCATAAATCGTGAATGCGGTTTAATGGAATATATTCCTGAACTAATCTGAAGACCACAAGTTTGGAGATCTTAGGTCATTAACTCTGCAGAAAGTTGGCAACCTCTGCACACTATGCACGTCAGCATCCGTTTACCCCACTCTGTGATTTTACGTGGCCTATCACTTGTTGTAATACCACTAACAGTTGACAGTAAAATATTTAGTTGTGAGGAAATTTCCGATTGAACTTAAACATAACAAAGCTGTCCACCACAGCCCATACTCTTTGTCACAACACTTTATGTATGGTGGCCCAGAGAGGTCAGATGGACTACAACTTAAGAAAACACCGGCAAATAGAAAAAAAAAATGCTACAAAGAGGACACAACTGAAGTTGAATAAAATGAAAAAGTAGAAAAAAAAAACATTTCTCAAAACACAGCAGACTATTTTCTGGGGATACAATAATGTTAACAATGTTCCGTTTGCCTGTACATTATATCCACAACATGTAGTGGTTTCAGAATCAGAATCAGAAATATTTTATTAATCCCTAAGGAAATTATGTGGGTTACGGTTGCTCCAAGACGGTAACAGTAATAGACTAAACTATTTAAACAATACAATAAGTTACAGATTATACAAATTTAAGAAATGGCACTAATATATACAAATCATTCAATTATAAATATCAAAAATTAACAATAAATATAAAAAGGATTTAACTATTGCAGTGTTTACAGTGTATTAGATGGAGGAGTTGTACAGGGGGATGGCCACAAGCAGGAATGATTTCTTGTGTTGTTCATTGGTGCTTTTTGGTAATCTCAGTCGCTCACTGAACGTGCTCCTGTGAGTAGCCAGCACGTCCTGGAATGGGTGGGAGGTATTATCCAGCATTGTCTTTATCTTGGTCAACATCCGCCTTTCAGACACCACCCTAAGGGAGTCCAGTTCCATCCCCACAACATAACTGGCCTTGCGGATCAGTTTATTTAATCTGTTGGCATCTGCGACCCTCAACCTTCTGCACCAGCATGCAACAGCATAGAGGATAGCACTGGCCACAATCGACTCATAAAAAATTCTGAGCATTGTCCGACAGATGTTGAAGGACCTCAATCGCCTCAGAAAATATAGACGACTCTGGCCTTTCCTTCAAAGTGCAGAGGTGTTTTTAACCCGTCCATTTTATTGTCTATGTGTACTCCAAGATATTTATAGTCCTCCGCAGTTCCCTTGGTTTAGCTTTGCTTCTGCTCAACATGTTGTAGTAGCAGTTTATGAGGTGCCGTAAGGGACATTATTACTGAAATGCTCTCACACACACTACTGAAATTTTATCTCTCACACACACTACTGAAACGCTCTCAAGCACACTAATGAAAACCAAGATTTCAATTGAACAGGAAGGCATTTTAGCTGCACAGGAAGGTGAGGAAAAACGAATAACACATTAATGCACAGCTAACACCGCGGTGACATCTACAACAGTCTGTTAGAGGTATAATTGAAAAATCTTTTGCCTTCATCAGTGACTATCCAAACATTGTTGTAGGGTAGCAGCCTATTGCAACAAGTCGGGGCATCCTGGATATGCTAGCCGCCCGTATAATCTGGAAAGACTGTGTCTGACAGTACCTCATCTACAATGAAATTACATCAGATCCTTGTCATTTTTTACATACATTCTTTGTTGTTTGAGGTGAGAACCAATGAAGAAGATGTTGAAAGATTTTTTACTTGTGCTCTGCAATGTATTGAGGCGCTCCAAAATGAAAATTCGGGCAATATCAGACAAGAGCGGCTTTATAGAGAGCTAGATGATCATACACGAACTGTATCTAAAGATTCACAATAAATGTGGTTGTGATCAGGAATGAAACAAGAAATTCCTTAAATGTTTTAATAGTCAAAAAAACAGTGGGGGCAGTACTGAGAAAACAGTTTAACACAGGACTGTACTGGAGAGTTAGGGATGAAGTTAGGGATGAAGTCCATAGAGGGTGAAGCAGTTTTCTGAACAGAGACCAAGTAGAAGTCAAACCATTCACTTTCTTAAGTCCACTCATATGCCGATCAGGACAAGGTAGGTGTTCACTTTCTGTTTTCTCTCACTTGCTGTCATATCTCATTTTATTTATTACAATTTTGGTTCATCATTTTAATGGAGCTGGCATTAAATGTATCATACATAACTCTTGATGGGTTTTTCCATGTGAACAAATACAGATATCTTTATTTTATGATCATGTTTACTGTATACATTCTCATGCTCTGTTGTAATTTCACCATTGTATTCCTCATTGTGGTTGAGAAAAGTCTCCATGAGCCTATGTACATTTTTATTGCAGCTTTGCTATTGAACTCTGTTATGTTAAGCACTGTTATTTACCCAAAGCTTTTGATTGACTTTTTATCTAAAAGACAGATCGTATTTTATTCCGTCTGTCTCTTTCAGTTTTTTATGTTTTACTCCTTGGGTGGTTCAGAATTTTTACTCTTGTTTGCCATGGCCTATGACAGATATGTGTCTATATGCAAACCTCTGCAATATCCAATTATCATGACAAAAAACACTATCAGCATTTTTTTAACCTTAGCTTGGATTGTGCCTTCTTCTCAGGTTGCAGTGGCAGCTGTATTAATGGCCAATAAAAAAATCTGTAACTTTACTTTCACTGGAATTTTTTGCAACAATACAATTTACAAGCTTCTATGTGTGCATTCAAAAGCACAGACTGTATATGATATGGTTGTACTATTTAATGTTGCAATTCTCCCTGCAGTTTTCATATTCTTCACTTACACCAGGATACTTGTGATATCCTATCAAAGCTGTAAAGAAGTCAGGAGAAAAGCTGCACAGACCTGTTTGCCCCACTTGATAGTTTTGATCAGCTATTTGTGTTTGTGTGCATTTGATATCATTATATCTGGTCTGGAGTCTAATTTTCCAAAGATTGTACATTCAATATTGGCTTTGCAAATCGTAATGTATCCTCCCCTTTTCAATCCAATTATATATGGACTAAAAATGAAGGAGATTTCTAACCACCTCAAAAGGTTGTTCTGCGCTGTCAAAATAAACTAATGTATCAATACTGTCAATACTCATTTTTTTACTTACAAACTGATACAGTTGAAATCATTTGTGTTCATGATTATGACTAATTAAACAGTAACATCAGTATCAATTATGTATTTTTCTTTTCCCTCCTGCTCTCATGCATGCAAGAAGCAGCAGTGACTCTAAATGCCTACTGCAGGTAAATACAGCCATTCATACTCGACTGCTCAAGCACTCAAAGACCATCCTAATCACAGCTAAAACTATCGTGTTATTGTTGTTGTTTGGGATTTAGTTGTTGCTGACGCTGATTTTTTTCATTTTTCTTAAGGAATACTGCCTATTCTTACAAGCCTAATTTCCTTAAGGGTTATTAATGTATTCTGATTCTGATTAAACATAATGTGAACATATTTTTTGCCACCACAAGTCCTACTGCTGCAGCCGCTGGTGCAGGGCCGGAAGAGGAATTAAAAACATGATTAGAGACACATCTTTACTAAATAATATCTGGTACAAATGCAATGTGCTAATGCTGAACACAGGAAATTATTACAAGACATATTTTATTCAGTCAGATATAAAATTGTATAACATTAGCCTATAGAGTTACGTGTCATTTGTGCACAAAACTGTGTGTATGAGAGAGAGAACTGTCTTTATAGCCTTCCTTTTTAAACAATGCTATGAGTAGATTTGGTGTCCAACTTAGTGGTATTTTAGACTGCCATAAAGTTACAGTTTGCAGGTGTTACAGCTTACAGTTATTATTATCATGTAATATTAGTAAAACTTTGCCTTGCTTAAATTAGTGATTTATCATTGATAGGTAACCAGAGAAATACTACCAGTGAATTTAACATTCCATATATCCTCTGGTATGTCATGTGCTTTCATATATCACACCTAAATCAGGATTCCAAGCCATGGAAATAGGGCAGTCATGGCAGTATTCATCACAGCCTGAAAAGACTGGGCCAGCATTGGCTCCCTCTCCCTACTATCCTGACAGTTAGATTCCTTGATGGAGGTGTCTATATGTAAGTAAATAAAGTGTGGTATAACTCCGTGATCATTAGTGTCATCCCCAAAATCAAGCTCTTATCATATCCCTACGACCATTTTATTTGCAGAGGGAATTCCCACAGATATTTATTATGCTTTTGCATTTTCACCTTAAGGCTAATACTGACTTAGCAACTCAGCCTATGCTAAAGGTGCACTGGCTGCAGAGGATTGCATCAGATTAACCAAACAACATTTTGTTCATGTGTCAGAGTTAATGATGTTGATGATGGCTGTCCTCTTACCTCCACTTTTATCACTCACTATGGCCTTCTTAACATTAAAAGCAACAACAGACTTCAGAGTATTGTCAGGATGTGTTGCAAAGTGGCAGGCATAACTTTAAACAAACTTTTAACACTTAACAATTTGAGGCTTCTATTTCTCTGTGAATATCATCTGCTTCTATGTGACTTGAGGTACAAATTGCCACGATATGAGACTAACAGACTTAGTATTCCTTTGTCACTGCTGCTGTTAATGTTTTAATTGGGAGACTGTGGTGTTGTGCTGTGGTTTTTCTTGTGTCTGTCCATATGATTTTAGGTGGTGTGTGCTTGTTACCTCCTGGCTATGCCTCAAATTGCCCCTTGGGGATAGTAAAGTTTACAGTGACCCTGCTGTTTCCTATCTCCCTGATTACCTCCTGTGTGTATTTAAACACTCACTCAGCTGGTGTTGATTACAGTGTAATACTGTGCTCCTGTCTTATCTTCCCTGTGTGTTTCCAGTACTTTTCTTTGTACTCATGTTTGTGCTGCCATTTGCTCCACCTTAACAAAGGTTTGTCATTTATTTCTTGAAATCATCCATCCTCAGTCACACATTAAGTGAATACTTTTAACATATTAACCCATAAAAACCATTGAATCCAGGTGTTCCAATTATTTACATGGCCACAGGTGTATAACATCAAGCACCTAGATGTGCAGACTAGTGAAATTTGCTTGCTACTAAATATTCCACAGTCATCTATCAGTGGTATTATAACAAATTGGGAAAGACAGTAAATCAGCCATGAAGTGGACACAGAGTGGTGTCAACGGATGCTTATGCTTAGAGGTCGCCAGTTTTCCTCAATCACTACAGACCTCCAAACTTAAGATAACCTTTGTTAGTCGCACACATGGGAAATTTGTTGTGTCACAGCAGAAAGTGGACAGTGGACAAAAGAAAATCAGTTCCTACTTTACCTCGAGGGGGCAGCAAAACTATTAAAATCCGTTTCTGCTGCTGTTATTCTGGTGATAAATCTTATGACTTACTCATTTAACTGGTTCCTTTTGAATTTTTCTTATACAGCATGATGTTCACTTGATTTCTGCTTCAGTATAATGAAGAACAATCACAAGCATTTCATGAGATTAAAGAATTTAATTGGGAAAGAAATCAAATGTATGCAGTGTGTACAGTGATGATTCTTCTTCATAACTTCTGAAATTCTCTGTGGCCAAATGATGATTGATGGCCATCCGTTCCTGCCTTATCAGAGCTCCAAGGTGATCACAGTTTGTGGGACTTTGTTTGTTCACTTGCATTATAGGATTGACTATCTCGACTGGATTAAGATTTGGGGGATTTCCTGACTGTAAAATGTTATTTTGTGATTAATCAAATCAAATCAAATCACTTTTATTGTCACGTCACATGTGCAGGTACACTGGTACAGTACATGTGAGTGAAATTCTTGTGTGCGAGCTTCACAAGCAACAGAGTTGTGCAAAAATACAATAACGTAAAACAAGCAAAATATAAAAATGGCTAATCTAAAAAGTAATAAATATATGTACAATATATAAAGGTATATACATTACTGAACGTGTGTACTAAATATGTTTTTCTACGTGTGTGTGTGTGTGTGAGTGTGTATATAGTGTGTATATACATGTTTTACAAATGAAATAAAGTAAACAATAAAATAAGATATATAAAATATACAGAGGTTGGTATGTGCAAAACAGTGGCATTAATGTACAGTATGGAGTGCATAATGTTGAAGTTCCAGTAGTGAGGGTGAGGTGTCTATGACGTGTTCAGCAGTCTGATGGCCTGGTGGAAAAAGCTGTCTCTCAGTCTGCTGGTTCGGGACCGGATGCTGCAGAACCTCCTTCCTGATGGAAGTAGTCTGAACAGTTTGTGGCTGGGGTGACTGGAGTCCTTGATGATCCTCCCCGCTTTCCTCAGGCACCGCTTCCTGTAGATGTCTTGGAGGGAGGGAAGCTCACCTCCAATTATCCATTCAGCACACCGCACTACTCTCTGGAGAGCTTTGCGGTTGTAGGCGGTGCTGTTGCCATACCAGGTGGTGATGCATCCAGTGAGGATGCTCTCAATGGCACAGCGATAGAAGGTCCTGAGGATGCGGGGGCTCATGCCGAATCTTTTCAGTCTCCTGAGAAAGAAGAGGCGCTGCTGTGCCTTCTTCACTGTTTTGTCTATGTGTACTGACCACGTAAGATCCTCAGCCAGATGTACACCAAGGAAGCGGAAGCTGCTCACTCTCTCCACAGCGGCGCCGTTGATGGTGATGGGGGTGTGTACTCCTCTGCACCTCCGGAAGTCCACTATCAGCTCCTTTGTCTTTGCGACGTTGAGGGTGAGATGGTTGTCTTGACACCAGTGGGTCAGGGCGCTGACCTCCTCCCTGTAGGCCGTCTCATCACCGTTGGTGATAAGACCCACCACTGTAGTGTCGTCCGCAAACTTCACAATGATGTTGGAGTTTCTAGTGGCCGTGCAGTCGTAGGTGTAGAGTGAGTACAGGAGAGGGCTCAGTACACACCCCTGTGGAGCACCAGTGTTCAGTGTGATGGGGGATGAGGTGGTGCTGCCCAGTCTGACCACTTGGCGTCTGTCAGACAGGAAGTTAAGGATCCAGCTGCAGAGGGAGCTGCTCAGTCCTAGATCCTGCAGTTTCCTGTCCAGCTTCGAGGGAACGATGGTGTTGAATGCTGAGCTGTAATCTACAAACAGCATTCTCACATACGTGTCTCTCTTCTCCAGGTGTGACAGGGCAGCATGGAGTGTCAGGGCTATGGCATCATCAGTGGACCTGTTGTGGCGGTATGCGAACTGTAGAGGGTCCAGTGAGTCGGGTAGTGCAGAGCAGATGAAGTCCCTGACCAGCTTCTCGAAGCATTTGCTCACGATGGGGGTCAGGGCTACAGGTCGCCAGTCGTTCAGTGAGGAAATGGTGGAGGATTTGGGTACAGGGACGATGGTGGCCATTTTGAAGCAGGCTGGGACTACAGACAGAGAGAGGGAAAGGTTGAAGATGTGTGTAAACACTCCAGCCAGCTGAGCCGCGCATGACTTGAGGACGCGGCCGGGAATCCCGTCCGGACCAGTAGCTTTGCGTGGGTTCACTCTCCTGAAGTACTTCCGCACATCCTCCTCAGACACAGTGTGCGCACTGACGTCATCCGCGGTGCGCACACTGTCCGGTCTCATGGTGTTCGCTGTGTCGAATCTAGCGTAGAATACGTTTAGATCCTCACACAGAGAGGCCGTGGTCTGCGGTGTGCTGGTTTTCCCTCTAAAGTCTGCGATCGTGTTTAGTGTTTAGTGATTATCCGCAAAACCAATCTAAGGAGCTTGGAAAACTGGACTTCTTTAAGTTCCTTGAAGACATTTTACTTCTTCAGTTCAGTGAAGAGTCCCAGATTTGACTTAAAATCTTAAATTGGCTGCAGATGTGAAAGTTACTGTTTTAGTGTTGTTATAGACTGGCCACCTTTCTATCCAGGCTATTTCCAAAAACCAACAACAAAACAAAACTTTTTTTTTTCTTTAAAGGAATGGCATTTTTAGAGTAGATTAAATAGTAGGTGAAAGAACATGAAGTTTTTTTCTCATTAAATTGTTTATTTATAGAAGCTGGTTTAGATCACTGGGATGAACAGGCAACCATTGGCTCTCTCTCTCTTCCCCTGCTTTCCTGTCTCTCTTCACTGCACTAATTAAGCCAGTAAAATGCCAAAAATTGAAAAAAATGTTTATTTATTACTTAAATACTTTGGGGTAATATGAATGCCTTGCCCCCTTTCACATTTTCTAAAGTCATCCAGTGGGCCAGAATGGAGTCTTTGCCAGACCGATTCTGGGCCTATACAATATTGGTGTTACACCAATGTTGTAAAGGCTTTTTAGGTTTTTGTTTGCAAACAACAAAAACCTAAAAATTAAAACTGAAAAAAGACTTGTAAATATAGTAATAACTAGAGATAGGCAGTAACGTGTTAAAAGTAACGCGTTACTGTAATCTGATTAATTTTTTCAAGTAACAAGTTAAGTAAGGGATTACTATTGCAAAAAAAGGAATTAGATTACTGTTACTTGCGTTACTGTGTTACTAAACAGGAATTTTGTTTGTGAGAGTGTCTCATGACAATAACGTACGAGCCTGTGATGTCCGTGGCAGCAACAGACGTGTAGATCAACAATGGATAATATAGAGTGCGGGAGAGAGTACGACCATGCAGCGTTTAAAACTTGGAATTACTGATATTACTTTGAGTATGATTCCGTAAAAAGTGACAAATACATTAGCATCACGGGAATGTGAAATTCACAGACAAACCACCGGATCCCCCATTGACATGACCGCTGCAGCACCGAGGAAACATCCATCCTGCTAAACAGGTGAAAATACATTTAAGAACAACAGGACTTAGTGCCACTGAATCTTTGATTTTTCTTATTTTTTGCTGTATTTTACTTTACTAAAACAATGAGGGGCGGATCTGGATTTTTGCACAATACAGAAGATTTTGAGGTTGACTACAGCAGAAATGCGGCATTTCTTATGATCATATAGAATCTTTTTTCTATATGAACGAACTTCTATTCAACAGTCTTGGTAAAATGTATGTGGAGGGGGGAAAAACCCAGATCACTGTGCCAGCAGTGTTGTATTAAAAACCCTTTTACTGAAAAGTATACATACAATGACCTCTCACATGCCAATGTGTATCAAATGCTACCTGGACAATAACTGTATCAGACCTGACTTCTTTATTGTAAAGTGTTTCTGTTATTGAGCCTTCGGAGTTTACAGATAAGCCTGACCTTTATGTTTTCCCTGAAGATACCTGTGCCTATAGATTTCTTTCCTGGCACTCCATTGCCCACCAATTGGCTACATAGTCTTACAAAACCTGATAGGGAGGCAATGGAGTGCTACATCACCGACTCACTAGCTGCAGAGATCATTCTGCCATCCACGTTCCCACTCGGGTGAAGGGTGAAGAACAAGTACCCACTAACGCTGTTGTCCTCCGCTTTTGAGTTATTGCAGGACCTGGACCTGTGTAACCACCACCTAGTAAGGATATGCAAAGGAAACCAGTTTGCGTATCTGAGGTATCAGACGAGTATCTCGCCATGTCATTCACAAATTCACAGATTCACCAATGCTCCCGCCATATTCCAGGGACTGGCAAATGACATTCTGAGAGATTTCATTATCCACTTTGTTTTCCTCTCTCTGGATGATATTCTTAATTTCACTAAGAATCTCTCTGACCACATGAACCATGTCATCCTGAAAAATCTCCTGGTGAACCATTTCTTCGTCAAAGGTGAGAAATGTGAGTTTCACATACAAGTGTCATTTCTTGGAATCATAGTGGAGCAGGGGCAGCTCCGGCCCAGAAAAAGGCCGTGATAGAATGGCCCAAGCCCCAGACTCAGAAGGAGCTGCAACGGTTCCTAAGATTTGCCAATTTCTATAGACGGTTTATTGGACACTTCAGTAAGGTTGTAGCTCCTTTGACTCAAATTAAGTTAAAAGAAGAAATAAGAAATTCATAAGCTGAAATATCTCATATGGAAGAAAATGTTGAGTAATGAATGATGAATTTAAGCTATTTGACTTTGTAGAGCTGTTTTTCAAATATGAAGTTTGTATGACTTAATTTATGTAATCATGTTGAGTGTTTGGGTGCAGCTGATGCATAGCTTGCATGATTTATATTAATAAAGAGCAGGGACTTTATACTTGGTTGAATTTAGAACTATTAAAAATAATTAAATGAAAGCAATTAACATTTACATTCACAAAAGTTCTCAACAACACCTGGAGAACAAGCTAAAAGAAAAGCAAGATATTTATAAAGGTTGTTTTTGTTTTCCCCATATTCATCGTTGATGATTTGACATAGAACATATAACCCTTCCGTGGTCTTAGCGTTTCTCTGCTGCACATCGTTCTGACCCACTGCCAGCCTGTGTTTTCTTGTGTGTGTGTGTGTGTGTGTGTGTGTGTGTGTGATTGTGTGCGTTTTCCACTCTTTCCGTGTCAAACATAACGGACTCAGGCGCGGACTCACATAAGAGTTCAAGGGTTTATTTACAGCCACCAATGTAAGAGCCAATTAAAGGCTAGTTTTTGGAGAAATATATATTTTTGTTGTGTGTATAAGTGTATAATTTCCAGTTAATAGCCAAATACTGTTATGTTAAAAGTATAGAATATAGATGCACTTTTTGATATTCTGGGCTTCTGGCACACTGTAATTATGTTCTTACATAATGGGGGAGTCGGATAAGCCAGAAGCAACACAGTTTTTTGACAGAGTCTTGCCGTAATTTAAATTTTCATTAAACATCTTTTTTGAAAGAAAAGTACCTGGTCTTGCTAGCATTTGCCTGTTGCTGGATTGACTCCTAAAGGTGGTACAGAAGAGTGAAAGAGAGCCAGAATGCCGCCATTACAAAAGTAAAAAAAAACTAGCTTCACTGGTGACGGGAAAGGTAAGTGACTCATGCTGTAGGTGACGTCAGACGCAGAAGATTTGGCAGAAAGAAAGCAAATGGTAGCTTAGAATTTAACAAAAGGGGTTTTTTTTTCAAGCTCCCGTTATTCCAAATATACCAATCAACTGTCATATAATTAACCATATCTTATCATAATTAACCTAATTAACACCCTGGAGGACAGATAATGATGAGATAAGATGAGATGAGATGGCCTTTATTTGTCAGTTGCAGTTGCCCACAACTGAGATAACAGACCTTGCCGACCGTATATAAAATACACAAACATCACATTGGGGAGCCAGATCAGGCTAGGTAGCAAAGGAAAAAACAGTGAAATGAGTAACACAAAGGGATAATCCAGGAATGCACATATATCATCACACCATAACACAATAAAACACAGACAAGCAACATGGGAGAATATTCCAGTGTGCACAGCTGGATCTGGGACCGCTGCAATCTTCCATCGCACCTCCAGCTGATCCGCTGTCCATATCGGATGGGAGGTAAGCATGGGAGGAGGCGTTGGATTTGGGGAAGGGAGGGTGATGGTGAGAGTGTATCAGTATCAGTGTACATGTGTGCGTGCGTGTGTGTGTGTGTATCCCATGTTCAGCTGAGAGAAAGTGTCACCACGCCCGGTTAAGCGAAGGTCAACAGTCTCCAGTGGACCCAGGTGGCCTTGAAGGAGGGACAAAGAGTTCTGACAACAGTCCTGTTTATCATGGAAGAATTTTTGTTGTTCCAGTCAGCTTTGACCTTGGCAGGCCTTCAGCTGGCGCCAGTGGGATAGCCGCATGAGTGAAGATGGTGAATGTTTGTGTTTAGTGTAAACAACTGCATCGAATTTTTACAGTTTGTCAAATGTCCGTTACTGGTCACCAATTCTCTCAATTCCCGTTCTTCTTCTCCAAGATCTTACCCATTTCAAAACCATGAGCTTCTCCAAGATGTTATCCATATTGCGTTCAATAAACACAGTCTGAGTATTCACAGCCCTGCCCATCGTCTGTCACAGGGGTGTCGAACTCGCCTCAAGGGCCTGTGTCCTGCAGGGTTTACATATCACCCTGGGTCATCACACCTGAATCAAATGATTAGTTCATTCCCGGGCCTCTGGAGAACTTCAAGACATATTGAGGAGGTCATTTGGCATTTAAATCAGCTGTGTTGCATCAAGGACACATCTAAATCCTGCAGGACACCGGCCCTCGAGGCCTAGAGTACGACACCCCTGGTCTATCATGTCGGCCATCTTTGTGGGATTTTGAACAGCTGTAGCCGCTTCTTGTTCTTCGATAAGCCAGGGCTGAGCCAGCTCCAATCAGCCAGAACTCTGTTATCGTGTTTCTGAATTGGTAGATGTCATTCAATGTCCACAATTGAGAGTGTCACCAGACACAGGATGAAAAACAACCATCGAGTATCCGGCAGCAAACGTCTCAGCAGGACAATCGGACTCTCCCAAGCCCAGGAGGGTTTCAATTTCGTTACGGGGCCAGTTGATCAAATCCATAATTTTTTCGGTTTTAGAGAACAAGACTGAGAGACTCTTTGAGGGTTAGAGTTAGACGAGACTAGACACAGACATAGAAGCAGCAGGGAAGACAAGGGAAGGAGAGGGTGAAAGATGCGTCCGCCTCCTCCGAGAGAAAAAAGAAAAGAGTGGGGAGAGTTTAGACGCTCTCCAAGATTACATCGACCAGTGCTCCGAGGGTGTAGTTATGAAGAAGGTCCAAAGCGCATCTTCCCCGGCAAAAAATGAGATCCCGTCGGCAGACTCCCCCGGCACAACATCACCTGCCGGCAAACACATTACTGACTTCCTGGAGTCAATTGGCATGCGAATCTCCAGCTCGTTGTCCCTGGTGTAGATTTTACACCAGGAAATTAAATCCCTGAGAGAATCCCTGGAGTTCAACCAGCAGCAGGTGGAAACGCACGCTCCTGGCTGAAAACGCCATGCTATGGGAGTCAGTCAAGTCTCTGACCGAGAATGTGACCAAGCTTAACATAGAAAATAAGAAAATAAAAGAGACTGTTATTGATCTGCAAGCCTGCAAGCATGAGAGATAACCTTGTGTTTTCTAGTATCACAAAATCTGCCGGTGAGGACACAGAAGCAATGTTGAGAGGCTTCATTAAAACCCACCTGAAGCTACCAGAGGACGCCGTGAAGAACATCACTTTTGATCAAATCCATCGTATTACGGCTAAGAGGACCAGGGCCGGGAGACCACATCCTATTGTGGCCAAATTCGACCACTTCAAACAGAAGGAGCAGGTAAAGAGGTGCGGTAGGGACCTGAAAGGAACGGATTTCAGCGTGAACGGCGCAAAAGAGATCGTGGAACGACGCAAGGTCCAGTTCCCAATTTGACGCAACTTCATCCAGAAGTTCCGGAATGTTCGGAATTCCGGAATGCGCCAAGGTTCCGGAATGTTCGGAATTCCGGAATGCGCCAAGGTTCCGGAATGTTCGGAATTCCGGAATGCGCCAAGCTTCCGGAATGTTCGGAATTCCGGAATGCGCCATGGTTCCGGAATGTTCGGAATTCCGGAATGTTCGGAATTCCGGAATGCGCCTAGGTTCCGGAATGTTCGGAATTCCGGAATGTTCGGAATTCCGGAATGCGCCATGGTTCCGGAATGTTCGGAATTCCGGAATGCGCCATGGTTCCGGAATGTTCGGAATTCCGGAATGCGCCATGGTTCCGGAATGTTCGGAATTCCGGAATGTTCGGAATTCCGGAATGCGCCTAGGTTCCGGAATGTTCGGAATTCCGGAATGCGCCAATGTTCCGGAATTCCGGAATTCCGGAATGCGCCTAGGTTCCGGAATGTTCGGAATTCCGGAATGCGCCAAGGTTCCGGAATGTTCGGAATTCCGGAATGTTCGGAATTCCGGAATGCGCCTAGGTTCCGGAATGTTCGGAATTCCGGAATGCGCCAAGGTTCCGGAATGTTCGGAATTCCGGAATGCGCCAAGGTTCCGGAATGTTCGGAATTCCGGAATGCGCCATGGTTCCGGAATGTTCGGAATTCCGGAATGTTCGGAATTCCGGAATGCGCCAAGGTTCCGGAATGTTCGGAATTCCGGAATGCGCCTATGTTCCGGAATGTTCGGAATTCCGGAATGCGCCAAGGTTCCGGAATGTTCGGAATTCCGGAATGTTCGGAATTCCGGAATACGCCTAGGTTCCGGAATGTTCGGAATTCCGGAATGTTCGGAATTCCGGAATGCGCCTAGGTTCCGGAATGTTCGGAATTCCGGAATGTTCGGAATTCCGGAATGCGCCAATGTTCCGGAATGTTCGGAATTCCGGAATGCGCCAATGTTCCGGAATGTTCGGAATTCCGGAAAGCGCCAAGGTTCCGGAATGTTCGGAATTCCAGAATGCGCCTAGGTTCCGGAATGTTCGGAATTCCGGAATGCGCCTAGGTTCCGGAATGTTCGGGCTTTTTAAAGAATGTTAAGCTAATTTTAACCATTTCATTTGAAAAAAGTGTCAAATTTGAAGGCTTTAAATCAAAGTAACACCTTTTTTCACATTCATACACCAGTCGGTAATAAATTCTACACCTCTCCTGGAAAATTTAAAGCATACAAGCAATTTACCGGGAAAAGTCTTGGAATACACTTATTTTGATGACATTAAAACTTGATATTCACACTGGAACTTGTTAAATTATTATAGTCATCTAGTGACTCTTAAAATAATTGAAGAAATTTTTGAAATTTTGTACCAGGTGACTGTCAGTAGTTGTTGTCGCTTTCTAGTAAAATCCGCTTTCTGTAGAAATATTCTCCAAACGTTATCTATCCAGAAGCTGAGCTTGGAGCAGGTCAAGACAAGTCCAAGAGCAAGTGTAAAGGGACGACTGGAACCTTGTGCAGCATTCATATACCTACAGCGGGCCGTGGTTACGGTTGCTAACATGCGTGTGCACGTGATAGAACTATATGAATTGAGCCCATCGCAATGTAATTTACAGTAAAGTTATGGTCATTTATAGTTACTGCCTTTGTTACCCTTTATGTGGGATGTCTAATAACCATGTAGGTATATCCAGAAATAAACACAGATATTAGAAAGCAGCAAGTCAGTACCTGAGATGAGTGAGCTTGAGTGAATAACATTAGCATATGCTAATATTACGTCTTCACATTTTTCTTTTCAAAGGTAACAAAAACTTAGCGTTCTCGCTACTTACCATGCTGTAATACAGCTATATGCTAGCACAGACATTTAACAAATGTTTTTTAAAATGCTAGCCGTGCTAATTAGCCTTAGGATTGCTTGAGGTCTTGTTTCGTAAGGGAACTTAGGCCCTTAAGACATAACATATAGCAAGAACCTATAACGATAATTGACATTTGACCCCCCTTTGTGATTATAGCAGCTGTGTGTTATGTCATGGCATGTTTTAAAAATGCCACCTGAAATTTATGCAACCAGTGCAAGGAGGGGGGTTCTTGATAGTTTTGTACTTTGGCCCATGGCGTATGGGTGTAACGGAGAATCAGCCAATCAAATCGCACCGTCTGAGCGCAGGTTCCAGTCCTGGTTGGGACAAAGGCTGTGTTACATTATCAAAAGATAAACATCATTTTTAATTTAGTTCATGTGGATAACATTTATTTTTCACTTTGCTTTTTCTTATTATTTGATTATCATTTTTATCATTTAAAATGATCATTTATCATTTTATTTATATTACAGTGTTACGGCCTGTGGAGTATTATGTACCTATACTGTGTAAAGGAATATCTTTTATTTATATTTATGTATTATTCACATTATTTTATTGTACAATGCTTTGGTGCCACGGGATTTTAGCATGCCTCAATGTCTCACACATTCATTCCGCTAACATAAGGTATCTCAGGAAGTTGGAAGCAGGCGTTCACACAGGAAGAGTTAATCTTTTGTCTTCTCCACTCTAAGAGGAAGCAAGGGAGTGTGAACTTTTCTCTGGGGGAAGACCAAAGGTGTGAAAACAGCGGTGTACTGCCTTTTGGTTCTGTAGAAGGTGTTTAAACCCAAGGCTGTGTTGGGTTCAGCAGAGACTCTGCCTTGGGTTTAACCCACGATGGCTGCTCTCACCAAGTAGGTTTTGCTGTTTTTGATGAAAGGATGTTAGCTACATCCTACCGTTGTCTGTAGGCTTTATTTAATGGAAACGTCCACAACAACTGTCACAAAGTATATAACTCAGAATAAACTGTATCATCTCAAAACTGTGACGATACAGTTTTGAGATGATACAGACCAGACATACTCTTCAGTTATGCAGACATCCAACTTTTAATACAAAGGTTAAAGTTAAAACTATAATTCAGATACATTCTGATGGCATAGAAAATTAAGCTTATGCATAATTTCAATAAGGAAGATCTGTAATAAGTCATTTGTCTGCTTCCTGGTGGCTGCTAGTTTATATCTATTCAGAATCAGAATCAGAATAGTTTATTGATCCCTAGGGGAAATTATTTTTCGTTACAGTGCTCCATTATAAACAAACATTAACAAAGACAGACAATACACTAACTAAGAATAGCACAATATATTCAGGTATATATATATACATAAAAGTCACTATACATAAAAGTCACTATTAATAAATAGCTGAAAAAGAACATGTGCAAGAAGGGTGTAGCTGTTGCAGTAAACAGTGTGTTAAGTGGATGAGTTGTACAGGGAGATGGCCACAGGCAGGAATGATTTCCTGTGCCGTTCAGTGGTGCTTTTCGGTAATCTCAGTCTCTCACTCAACGTGCTCCTGTGACTGACCAGCATGTCATGGAGTGGGTGGGAGGTGTTATCCAACATTGTCTTTATCTTGGACAACATCCGCCTCTCCGACACCACCTTGAGGGAGTCCAGCTCCATCCCCACAACATTACTGGCCTTACGAATCAGTTTATCGAGTCTGTTGGCATCTGCGACCCTCAGCCTGCTCCCCCAGCATGCAACGGCATAGAGGATCGCACTGGCCACAACAGACTCGCAGAAAATCCTGAGCATTTTCTGGCAGATGTTGAAGGACCTCAGTCGCCTCAAAAAATAGAGACGACTCTGGCCCTTTCTGTAAAGTGCTGTGGTGTTTTTAGCCCAGTCCAGTTTATTGTCAATGTGTACTCCAAGGTATTTATAGTCCTCCACAATGTCAACACTGACCCCTTGGATTGAAACAGGGGTCAAGTGTTTCCTGGTCTTCCTGAAGTCCACTATCAATTCCTTAGTCTTTGCCACGTTGAGCTGCAGATGATTCTGCTCACACCACGTGACAAAGGAGTCGACCACAGCCCGGTACTCTGTCTCATCATCCCTGTTGATGCATCCAACCACCGCAGAGTCATCAGAAAACTTCTGAAGATGGCAGGTCTCTGTGCAGTGGCTGAAGTCTGTGGTGTAGAGGGTGAAGAGGAAGGGGGAGAGGACAGTCCCCTGTGGTGCCCGTGTGTTGCTGATTACCTTGTCAGACACACACTGTGGGAGACGTACATATTGTGGTCTTCCTGTCAGGTAATCAACAATCCAGGACACCAGAGAAGCATCCACCTGCATCGCTGTTAACTTATCACCCAGGAGGGTCGGCCTGATGGTGTTGAAAGCACATTCATTTTCCAGCACAAACTCAGTACTGGCTTCATTACTTTCTTCCAGTTATGCTCTTGCCTGCCTTCTCCAAGCAACTCAGCCTCCACTCTGCATGCTTTAAATCTGTTGCTCTTCTGCTTCTGCTATTCTGCGTTTCAGATCCTCAGCCATGCAGCCCGCCTCCTCTCCTTTCTCCTCCTCACCGTGGTCACTTGTATCGAGAGGAGAAATATTTTACTGCTATTATTTGCTGCTATTTTATAATCATCATTAACATTTCATGTTAATAGGGATGTTGCTTTCATAGATGCACTCAGATGTTCAAAATATATTGGTATTATATTAGTCTTTATTACAGGTTCAGTTATAATCAGTTGAATCTATAATTTAAAGGTTTTTGAATGTTTTATATTCTTACACATAGTCTTCAGTGGGTGAGAAAACTGAGTTGCAGGCTGACAGGAAATGCGTCTGCAGAGCATGTTTTGCAGAAGTGAAACCGAAAGCAGAGCGAGTGAAAGCCAAAGAGCCAAAGAGTTAGTATGCATTTATCTTTGATTTAAGCTTTTAGTAGAGGCTTTTGATCAAAACATTAATTCAGTAGAGTACACATATAGGGATCACTGATAGGGGAAAGTTCAAGTTGCTTAAGTTGAGGTCAACTAAGGTTCAGAAAGCAGATGCAAACTCTGCACGCACAGACAGACAAATAGTGAGAGGTCATGACACGTACGCAGTACACAGCATGCACGCGCCCTCGCACGTGTACGCACACACACACATACACACCATGGTAAATCTATTTTGGTAGGGCAGAAATGCAGAAGTTGTGCCTGTATGAGTGACATTTTCTACAGGAAGTGCACTTGATGTTCCAGGGAGATAAGCGACAGCGAAGGCGGGCTAACAGGAAGCATCAGCCGTCGACACGAAGATGATGTTCTATGTTAAAAGTCATTGTGGTTTTGGTGTGACGTAAATCTGCCTAGTAACAGAAAAGGGGGCTGTACAATTCTTAACCCCATAAAACAGTTGTCTGAATATGAGAAAGACAGTTCAACACTGATTGGGTTGTTGAACTCACACATGTGTTCATTAAAATGCCGTCTAATTGCACACGCCTGGATCTGTGGTTATTTATGGATTCCTCTCTCAACATTGAACCCTAACATTTGGGGGCTCGTTCCGGTGAGAGAGAGGTAGAGGGGTTTTGGTGAGATCCGGGGTCCGTGGCAATTGGACGGGCAGACGGTAATCAGTGGTGAAAGTGAGCAGGCATTCCCCGGGGCATTAAAGGTAAGACACTGCCTGTTGAAATATATTTCCAAAAGGTGTCACATTGGGCATGTCAAATTAAAAGCCTGGTCACTGTAATTACTGGTGAAGGTCTGTTTTGAGTTTGATGGGAATTTCATGAGCATGCTGGATGAAGTAATGATAAGTGATAAGTAAAAGTACTGGGTTCAAGTCCCAAAGAAATGTAGAAAGTAGGGAAATTGGTCATTTCTGTGGGTTCAAGTCCCGCTGGACATTGGGTCTATCTTGTGATGGTCATCTCGTGGGTTCAAGTCCCCTATGTCCACAAAGGTAGATCTGCCTCAATCTTAATCCTGATCCGGATGTAGATTGTTGTTTCAAATTATTCTAAATTTGTCTAGGACGACAGCGGCGTCTGTTAAGAAGCGCATTTTCTCGGAGGTAACGCTCCCTCCTGGATAAAGACGTTTATCCTTGACCTAGCGGCGACTAATGGGATAGTACGGTACGACAAACCGGGGAAAACTGGGGAATTTCCAAAATTGCTAGGGGTTCAAGTCCCCTATTCTTGCGCTTTTTTGGCTACCGGTAAATTAAGTTAGGGCTAGAAATCTGGACAGAGCAGTTCGAGTCTGGTCTGTTAAATTGGTCGCAAAAAACCTGAAGGTTTGCCCGTTCGAGTCGGTTATGGAAAATTTTCGAAATTTGTAGGAGCGACAAGGCCTAAAAAATCTGTGCAGTTGTAATTAAAGACGTCTGTAATATAAAATATGAGATCTATGAGTAAGATCAGTCTCTGTGTCAGTAATGCACAGCCGGATGTGCACGGATGGTGTGTGTAAATGCAAATGAGCAGCGGAGACGCGCAGAGAGGGTGGTTTCAGTTCTCGAGAGGACTGAGCGCTTTGCTAAATGCCTGTATATAAGAGGTTGGTTTTGCTTATTATGAGAGTGTAAATACAGTTTGAATATATTAGTGTGGATGCATAGTAAATGACTGAATTTGGATAGATGTATATTTCGTGAGCCATAAATGTTGGTGTGTTTTATTTTTCAGTTATGTGTGTGTGTGGGGAGAAGCGGGGTGTGAGACGATGAGAGGTTTCAGTTTTCTTTTTCTTTTTTCTTTTGACTTGCTCTTTCTGATCATGGAAGGCATGTCCAAAATACTCGTATGAAAGCGTATTTTGTGTGATTTTAACTGTGTGAATGCTGTCAGTATTTGATTTGAGTGACTGGGTGATTTGTCTGAGTAAGTGAAAAGGGGGAGTTTGAAAGAAAAGACAGTGTGTGAGACGATTACTGAATGACTAAAGAGGTTAGAACTTTTAAACGTGTGTATGAAATAAAGGAGTGGGAAATATATTTCTTTTGTGAGGAAAAGTAGGATGTGCTAAAGTTTGAAAGTGCTTTTAATTCAAGAAACGCATGAGTGAGGTTATGATGTGTGGAAGAGCTCTATTTAAATGTGTGTGAGTGAAAGGAAGGTGTATTGTTTTTAGACCAAGACTTAGTAAAACTAAAGAGGGTTTGTAGACTGTAAATATGAAAAAAAAAACAAGTGTTTGATTAATCTGTAGGAACAGGAAAGAGAAATAGGAAATACTGTGCTGCTGTGTGTGAGAGGAAGGTGTGTGTGTGACTGATGATGTCAGGGGAGCACCCAGAGAAATAGACAGAGTTAAATTCTAAGAAGATGAAGCGAATGCATGTTTTAAGAAAAAGTAATAAAGTAATAAAATTATATTAATTACAGGTTTTAGAAAAGAGACAGACCGAGAGAAATAAATACATGAACTAACAATTACATTAATGAATTGAAAACGCACGTACACAAACTGTTACATGTGAAATTATTGTTGGAAAGTTTAATAAAGAAAGCAGTTTACACTCCTTTAATTTCCAGAACCAGTTTGTCCCCTAGATCTGATAACACTCTTGCCCAGTTGGCCACTGTAGTAGGCGAGCATGGAAGGCTGGACAGCCCATGACGGGTAAGATCCCACCTCGAAACCCTGGGACAACCTAAGGCAAGGCGCAGTCACGATTGCTTGAACCTAGGTCCCTAAGTGAGCTTGGACTCACTGGAGGAGACGGGATTTAACAGGTAAGGCCACTGGGCACAGGCGGAGGGGAAATGTCATTAACAATGACCAGTGATGAGCCAAAGAGAGAAAATACACCCTGTCAAAGGAGTTTGGAACACTGCAAAAGTAACATTTACAAGATCACAAAGATCATAAAGAAACATTTATAAAAATCACACATACAAACAGAAAATGCACTAACCTTACAGAGATAAGCTCATGAAGAGTAATGCATAGATAGTAATTAAAACTTGGCTAAGAACACAAACATATGTAATTAAATCAGCCTGCTAATTACATGAGTGTTAAAATGGTGTGAATGTTGAAGAAAATACACTTAAAACACACTTGGATAAAATAGAGTTGTTGTGGAATAACTCAAAAGAAGCTGTATGACAAGGGAGTGAGTTATGGAAAAAAAACAAAAACAAAAAAAAAAACAAAAAAAAAAACAAAAGAGAAGTGTTTAAAGTAGTTTAAAAGGTGACTTAGGAGTGCTCTTGCACTGATTGATAAAAGTAAGTGATTAGTATAGAAAGAAAATGAAAATAATTGAATAAGGTGATAAGGTTTAAACATGTATTTCTTTTGTCACGTTGACTTGTTGAGATGAAACAGTACGCAAATTAGCTCGAGTGAGTGACGACAGAGGAGCTTCCTGTGTGTGTGTGATTGAGGCTTTGAGGAAAGGAAGCAAAGTAGACAGTTCAGAGGTGCAGATTTGGACAAGAAATTTATAATTTAGTGTGGACACATTGTTATAACGTGTTTATATTTTAGGCTGAATCTAAGTATGGTTAAGTGTCAAAGGAGACATGGTTGTGTGTAAAACGGTGCAGCTTTTGACGAGGTTTCAGTGCATTGAACGGGTGAACTTTGAGATTGTTTTAGATTTTTGAGGCTGTTGTTTCTATTTCAAGAGAGGGAGTTTTGATAAACATGGACATGTCTAAAAGGGCCCATAGTTTTTGTAACAGTGCACTTAGAGAAAAACCTGTCAGGTGATTTTGTTTTGTACTTTGATGAGCTAATAATCAGCTCTCTCTTTTTTCATTTTTGTTCTAAGCAGGCCTGGAAGAAAGTGAACTGACGGCGCTGACAAAATTACCAAGTACGAAATCAGGTGGGCTTTTCAGATCACAATTGGCGGCGAGTCTCTGTCTAAAGAAGGATTGTATCGATTCAATCCAGTCAAAAGTATAGAGAACTATTTTCCTGAAAAGGAAAAGGAAATAAAACAAATGATTGAGCTCATTTTGCTGATGTGGAGCATCTGATGACGTGCGCAGAAGGCTGCAGATCAGCAAAAAATATCATGTGTGAATGCATGTGAGTGAATGCATGTGATTGGACCAAGGGGGGAAATAAATAAAAGGTTGACAAACAGGAGAAGTGGGAGACTTAAATCTGGGGATGCTGATGTTCCTTTGAGTGAATTTCTGTTTTGTTGATTTGGGTTAGACCATGTTATTACATTATAAAATGCTAAAAGGGAAACATTGTTTGATGTAACTCAAGTTACCATTAACGGAGGTAACACATGATTAATAACTGTTCTGTTTAAGTTTATTTTTTGTCATGACACAGACTGGATCATAAAGGGGGAGAGTTAAGTACAGGTTTTGTTTCCAGGAAGTTCCAAGGATCCAGACTTTGCATGGAACAACGATTTAGAGAAGATTTGACATGATGATTAAATTGATTTTGTTCCTTAAACACAGGTTTTCAGGGCTGGAGCAAAATACCGGAGAGGAGGATTGCTGAGCTGTCCTGAGAAATGATATGAGATGACTAACCTTTTTTCCCTTGTTAATTTGTTAAGCTTGGGTGAAGCATGTTGAGTTTTTGCCACATGAGATGTGTCAAAAAAGAGAGGGATTTAAGGTTTAATTTGTTTAAACGATTGGGGTTTTTTGATAATTTAAATATGGTAAAATTCTTTAAATTCTTTAAAGAGAGGATTAAAATGAACTGAATTAGGTTTAGAAGATGAATTGCTGGTGTTAATAAGAAGTTGTACACCAAACTTAAAGGGGAAACTGTGGGAATAAAGGATATGCTTTGGGGAAGATTAGTGAAGATTTTACTAGTAGAAAATGTGTGATTTTTTCTTTTGATTTTTAGGATAAGTTGTAACAGTGACATAATGTTAGAATGTTGTTATAATGTAGGCTTTAGAAACAGATAGTAAATAGATTTATTTCTAGGGGAGAGGAGAGCTTTTTATGAGGATGTTAAAAGTGTTATGGACTCAAATGAATAATATTGGAGATTATATATGTAGAAATGATTTTTCTTACACATTGCAATCGTGCTCATTAACAGAGTTGAGGTTCGGTCCATTTAAAGGTCATAAGCTTCGATGAGCGTTATGTCTCAGTCGATATATTGTAGGGGACTTGGAGCAACAGAAGGATAAACAGTATTCACGCTTACAAACACATATGGTTTAAACATAGGTGAGGCCTAGGGCCTGAAATTCCTTTAGCTTTTAACTGAATTTGAGTTGGCCCAATAACAAATGACAGAAAGAGGAACTGAATAGGAGTTTTGCTTGTAACTAAACTGAGTGACATATAAAATATTGAGATAACAGATGCAGCTCTAACTTAGTCCTCTTATATAAAAAGCAGTTACAGAATAACAAATACTTGTTGAAGCAAAACAGAAGCAAAGGGAGAAAGCTTATATATGTTGGTTAAGTCTGATAAAGTTTAAGTTAGAAGGAGTCATTACATTAAAAGCAGCAAAATGAAATAAAATGATAGATTCAAACAGGTTATCACCCAGGAAATGGGAGTTCAAAATACAGTTAGAGTTCAGCTTTTAGCTATGATGAAGTTTATCTAGGAGCAATTAACTAGGTGCTTACACTTAGTGATTAAAGTGGTTGTTTTTTCTTTGATCCTTTTAGTAGAATAAGCCCTTATAATGATTTTATGATGATTTTTCTTGTGAAAGGTGACTTTAGATGAGAGGCAGGCCCTTGCAGCAGTGACAGTTTTGTGTACAGGATGTTGATGATCAGATAAGGAGCAAAGAGGAAGCACATGCAGAGACGTGCTTCCTCCGATTCTCTTAAAGGCAGTGCTGTGAGAGTTTTACAAATGCTGAGTACGGTTGAATGAGATATAAAAATAAAAGTCAAAAACCAAATACAAAATTAGGTTCATGTTTTGAGTAACATTAGGTTGAGTAACATTAGGTTTGAATAAAGAAGACAACTGAGGGACATAAGGCAGGGAAGCCGTACTAGGGAGAAAGTGTTTTGTTTCCTTTGCAGGTGGCCAGAGTTCCACTAGAGTGGGACCCAGAAGAGGAGCAGAGACCACTTAAGCATGAAGTGTTCTCAAGTGGGAGCGGGCATTTTATAACTAAGACCACCTAGATGACATGAGGTTGTCTGATTGGTTAAGTCACAGGATGCCAAGAGAGGGTCAGAGCTAAGAACAGTGATCCTAAATGTCCATGACGTCAGGGGTGGACAGGGAAGCAGTTGAATGGGCCAAGGAGTGACCCAACATAATGTATGGCGACCTCTGGTGTGCCAGAGGTCAAGAGTGGGAGTATCGAGAGGAGAAATATTTTACTGCTATTATTTGCTGCTATTTTATAATCATCATTAACATTTCATGTTAATAGGGATGTTGCTTTCATAGATGCACTCAGATGTTCAAAATATATTGGTATTATATTAGTCTTTATTACAGGTTCAGTTATAATCAGTTGAATCTATAATTTAAAGGTTTTTGAATGTTTTATATTCTTACACATAGTCTTCAGTGGGTGAGAAAACTGAGTTGCAGGCTGACAGGAAATGCGTCTGCAGAGCATGTTTTGCAGAAGTGAAACCGAAAGCAGAGCGAGTGAAAGCCAAAGAGCCAAAGAGTTAGTATGCATTTATCTTTGATTTAAGCTTTTAGTAGAGGCTTTTGATCAAAACATTAATTCAGTAGAGTACACATATAGGGATCACTGATAGGGGAAAGTTCAAGTTGCTTAAGTTGAGGTCAACTAAGGTTCAGAAAGCAGATGCAAACTCTGCACGCACAGACAGACAAATAGTGAGAGGTCATGACACGTACGCAGTACACAGCATGCACGCGCCCTCGCACGTGTACGCACACACACACATACACACCATGGTAAATCTATTTTGGTAGGGCAGAAATGCAGAAGTTGTGCCTGTATGAGTGACATTTTCTACAGGAAGTGCACTTGATGTTCCAGGGAGATAAGCGACAGCGAAGGCGGGCTAACAGGAAGCATCAGCCGTCGACACGAAGATGATGTTCTATGTTAAAAGTCATTGTGGTTTTGGTGTGACGTAAATCTGCCTAGTAACAGAAAAGGGGGCTGTACAATTCTTAACCCCATAAAACAGTTGTCTGAATATGAGAAAGACAGTTCAACACTGATTGGGTTGTTGAACTCACACATGTGTTCATTAAAATGCCGTCTAATTGCACACGCCTGGATCTGTGGTTATTTATGGATTCCTCTCTCAACATTGAACCCTAACACTTGGAACCCTGTCCCAGCCTCCATCTTCATCACTACCAGCATGTTGACTCTGGGGTGGGGCTCGTGCAAAATCCTGCCACTGCTGAGATTCCTTCTGCTATGATGGGTCATTGGAGTCTAAGTGCCTAACAGTTACATTTATTTCTGTATCTCAATAAATCATGTTGGTTTTTTCCACATGATCTTTCCTTATTGAACTGTTTTTGTAGATAAGCTTCAAGCCAGCAAGCAACAATACCTAAACCAAAAATATTATCACCAGAAGTGAGAAAGTGTCTGGACTATCTCCAGCTGTGTTGCATGTATTAAAGATAACTTCAGACACTGTCTGGTTGTCATGTCTGAAACAGGCTGTACAGTCACACAGATAAAAGACATCAGTCATGTTTCTAATGATATAAATCAACCAGAAAGATTATAAAGACAAAAGCTGTGAGACGCCACTAGAGAAAGGATGGCTTGTTATCATTACATGAAGTGATTTAGAATTAATATGTAAGCTTTCAGGGCAGCACTCACAACTTTTTCAAACTGATTACCTGATGGTAAGCTTACACAGATATATAAACATACAGGTGAACTCTAAGAGGTTATAAAGAAGAGAGCTGTGCTTTTACAGAACACAATTTATTTACATTTTATATTTACAATCAGTTTTTATTTATATAAACAAAATAAACATTACGAAACTAGGACAAAACTATAAACTGTTATAAACCTGTTTCAGGTCCATGTGGCAGAACCTGCAGAGGCGGCCTGTTTGTTGGGTTTCTGGCCTTTTCCTCTTTTTCTCCATCCTTTCCTCTGACCTCTTCCTGGTAGCATCCAGATCCCTTTGGAAAAATTCTGTCTGGGCAAATTCCTCAAAGGGCATTTTCGGGTTACTGATTCCCTCAGCAGCATAAGTTTGATGCACCTTGTTGGAACAATAGAAATAGAGCACAGGCCCTCTCTGGTAAAAATAGTGGACGGTGGATCCGTGTGTCTCATATTGAGACTTGGGCTGTCCACAGGCAAGACAAGTCTTTGTCTGCCTTCTTTTTCCCTCAGGCTGCTGCTGCTGCTGTTGCTTTTCTAAGATGCCCTCCACAATCTTCTCTATTGAGTCAGTGGTGCAGACAGGGCAGGAGGAGGCGGGTTAAAGACGGCAGGCTCTATGGTGACTACGGGAACACTAGTTGTTTCACTGCCTTCCGTTAATGAGTGCCACAGCTGCTGAGTCTCCAGAAGTTTTTCTGGGCTTGTGTTCAAAGATGAATTGGTGTTGAGAAGCTTAGCCAAGTGCTTCACATAACGGGATATGTGCACCTTGGATGTGGGATGCAGCAGGCTGTTGGGATCTGCAGCAGAACGATGGACCATGTCTGCATAATCTTGATCCACAAGCTTCAGGATGTCCTTCTTCCCATGGTACTTTTGCAGCAGATCATCTATTGCCTCTTTCATGCGTCGTGTCCAGCGTGTGTGGTCCAGCACAAAAACCCGACCACCTGTCTTTATAGGTCCAGTGCACCCAGATTAAAACTTTGGGTGTAAGATTCAGATAATTATTTATTAAAAGCTACATATTTTAAATGAGAATAAGAAAGAAAAGTATGTCTTTGTGCCCCCTTTTCCCTGTTCATGCCCTATCGGCCCCCCTGGCTAAACTTTGCTAGATCCGCCCCTGCACAGTTACCAGCCGTCAGCTACGTAGAAAAGGATCCTAGTGTAGAAAGTAATATTAAATAAATTCTAACAACAGCTTATCAAGCTTAAACGTGCTTCTGTTGTTCAGCCGCTGGTTTCCTCTTTCTGGCGCGAAGTGGGCCAAAAACAAAGAAGAGAGACGGACTCTCGACAGAAAAGCCGATCAGCTGATCATTAAGCAGTTTCACGATTGAAGTAGCAGCAGCAGAGGGAGAGAGAAGAGGCAGTCGCGCTATATATCGGTTGTTAAACTTAACGCTGGAATGCTTTACAAACATTCAGAGATGAACTTAAACACTTGCTTTACTTCTCTCTGGGATAACTTCCTCGGAGATGAAATGCTGGTTTGGTAGCGAGGCTACAAATACACACAGGCGCTGTATCACATGACGCATACTGCTGCAACGTGCTACGGTTATGAGCCGAGTTACGCCGTGTTGCAAGTTTTGTGAGATGCTTTTTTGATATTTAATGGATCGGATTACATTTTTTATTTTTCGCCGATATCCGATCCAGTAATTCAGGTCAGTATCGGACCGATACCGATACGTAATATCGGATCGGTCCATCTCTAATTTCCGACACTGAAAAGGTCAAAGGTCAACTTTAACATTAAAAGGTGTAAAAACAAGTACAAGATATTTACAATAAGCAGACCTCAGTGCAAGAAAGTGTCTTTCCAACACTGAAAAGGTCAAAGGTCAACTTTAACATTAAAAGGTGTAAAAACAAGTACAGGATATTTACAATGAGCAGATCTCAGTGCAAGAAAGTGTCTTTCCAACACTGAAAAGGTCAAAGGTCAACTTTAAAGGTGTAAAAACAAGTACAAGATATTTACAATAAGCAGACCTCAGTGCAAGAAAGTGTCTTTCCAACACTGAAAAGGTCAAAGGTCAACTTTAACATTAAAAGGTGTAAAAACAAGTACAGGATATTTACAATGAGCAGACCTCAGTGCAAGAAAGTGTCTTTCCAACACTGAAAAGGTCAAAGGTCAACTTTAAAGGTGTAAAAACAAGTACAAGATATTTACAATAAGCAGACCTCAGAGCAAGAAAGTGTCTTTCCAACACTGAAAAGGTCAAAGGTCAACTTTAACATTAAAAGGTGTAAAAACAACACTGTTAGCCTTTGCAGTAATTTCCATAGCTTAGTACTGCAAAATCAACAGTAAAAAACTCTAAAGGATGTTAGCAGTTTAGTACTGTAATTTGCATGTAATTGTGGGAAAATTCCATGAGATTACATTATTTTGACGGTAACTCACCGTACTCATGGAAACAGCTGTAAAATACAGCAAATGTAACAACTGGTGATGTTACTGAGATTATACTATTACACCATCCGGATTTCTGTTGTTTTCTACTGTAGATCTAAGAGTAATTACTTAAATCCTCATTCAGAGTGTATTACCATAAAATGTGATTCACTGTGAAAGTAGTATAACATATAAACTACAGCATAATTTTTAACTTAAGGAGTAAGTTGCAGCCACACTAAAATTGAATTCCTTGAACTGAATGGAACCTCATATATTAATAAATGTATTTGTTAAGTCAAACAATGTGAAACATCAGTAATACTATTAATTAATAGTATACTTGTAAGGTTAGTATTGTGATAGAGTCGCGTATATTTTAATTATACTCTTGTAGACATTATGACATTATGCTAGTACAATTATGGTGAACAAAAAGTACATCTAAAAGTTAATTTCAAGAATACTGTTATGTACTAAAACGGGGGCCAATATAGTCCCAAGAAGCATTATTAGTATACGTACTAGGTAAGGTATACTTGGGAAATATAATTGAAGTATACTTATTTTTTATAGTAATGTTTAAAAATGACTTAATTTAGCAGGGTGTTCCTTTTTTCTCTTCTTATTCTTTCTGGACCTTCATTTGTTTTGTATAAGGTGGTTCTTTTTAAGACACCTCTGCCTAACTACAGTGAACTAACCTAATAATATGCTCTGCACATTATCACAGTTTAGCGCGTTGGGTTGTGTTTTTAAAGCAATTGTTACGTTTTTAAAGCTTTTTAATGCGACAGGTGCGATAGCCGACACCACACCTTCACCTGACGTACAACGTGACGTATGACGCACACGTCGGGTATTCACTTTCAAAACAACAATGGGGATAGAAAATATTGCTCGAGTGGTTAATGCTCCTTTCGCTGGTTGCCAACCACCATTAAATAACAACAAGAAGAAAATATTGATCTGCTTCTCTTAGTTTTGCACGTTTAAGCCGCAATTCACACTCAAACAAAGCTGCAAAGCAGGAGAACAACATGACCATCAACTATTCTGTGCCACAGATCCAGTTCGCTGCAGCACAGAGTGATGATGAGACCGTTAACATGTGCAACTTAGAAGTAGTCAGAGGTAACTGGATGTTCAATCGGGTTAAATGCAAGGTTGATTGGATTATATCTGAAGATCGTATGCTATTCGTGATAACTCTGCTAGACTCCAAATTGCTCGTCCATGCGGGAGTATCCCAAAATTAAATGAAACCACTTAACACTTTTTCCCTAAAACGGACTGACATGGGACACATTAAAGTTGGATCGGAACCAGCTAATCAGTCTGAAGGTAAGTGTTTTTTTCACTTATTCGAGAGAAGTCCGAAATGCGTTCTTATTACTGTTTGTTTTGACTTTTAAGCTACCCTACCAGGATATTTTCATTCAAATGCTAAGACAAAATGTCAATAGCTATGAATGTGGAGACTCAAAAGACTAGTTAGGTAATAGTTGCCGATGGATTTATGAGACTTGATAGAAACTTGGACGTTTGCAACAGGTGAATCGGTGAACTACCGAGGTTGCGCCCAAATGCTTAAAGCTGTTAGCTGGTCAGTGTTTTCAGGTGTGCTTGTACTACCTGTACGGTGAGGAGTGCTGACTAAGTCATGTTAAACCCATTAAAGCGTCGAGCTCAAATATCTTTTCGTTTTTGTGCACTGCTCTTTTGTCAGCACACATTTTCTGTTTATTGAAGCCTTTTGTGAATAATTTTGATCATGTAAAAACTGGGAATTGGTCCCTATTGACAATACTCTTATTTTTTGCATTGCATATGTCATTCAGGAAAGGTAATTGGTCACTGAACTTTTTGCAACTGTGTATTTCTAAATTTTGTGGCTTCAGTGCACACAAATTTATATTGTTCAGTTTGCATGTTAAAAGCCTGCCAAGCACCCCAAGGCTGATTATGCTTGGTAAGAAGTCATTTATGAAATAGAGCTGATTAGACCATATTAAAATTTCTGTTTGGCACAGGAGCTTTTCGTGGACACAGGTATCCAGTCTCTGTTTTGTTAGCTCAAATTTCTGTAATTTCCTTTATAAACCAAGGTTGTTGGACATGTGTCTCAGTGAATCCAGCAAAGTAACAATATCAAATTTCACATTACATATTACTGATCAACATAGTAATCTAGCTACACCAACAGCAAAAATACTGAAGTCAATACTGTAAAGTTTAACAGCAGAACAAACTATAAACTCCAAAATCACCATACAGTTGATTCATCTCCGGTAATTTAACTGGGCTGACTCTTTGTTAGGTGTGTTTAATGGGCAGAATAATTCCCAATTATGTACAATTATAATATGTTAAAACGGACTTATGTACATAAGGCCATTAATAATTAACTGTACATAGCTATTTGCTTTATGACTATCTAGACAGTGTGAAGAAGTGAAGTATTGAAATTATTTTATGTTGCATAATGACAACATGTTGCCCCTATACATTTAAGGACAAAGTTCAATGACCGCCACCTGCTGGATGGTGAGTGCAGAGGGGCGTGTAATTGTTGAGCTGGACAAAGAGAACATCTTTGCTGATGCAATGTCAGTCTTCTTTGGTTCATTCTATGTATTGAACCTGGAATACCAGGAGTCAGCGTGTGCAAGGTTTTTTGTAAGGATAAACCCTGAAGAGGGAACAAAATGTACCTCCAAGGTTGGGACAAGCAGAAGGACTGGGACCACTGTGAAGCGAAAGTGTAGCAGCCCTTGGCATCAAGAACGACAGAAGAGTCTCTAACGGGTGCAGCCATTTATTTCCTCACCACACACGGCTCATTCTCTGGACATTGAGCACCGTGAAACTATAAAATAAGAAAAAATTGATACCCGTACAGTCCTTTTGAAGTATAACAATGAGCAATAACAACAATAAGCTCAAGTTAATTCAGGTACGTTCAAACAAGTAATTCTGAGATATACAGTCACAGATTAAATAAAACAAAAAAGGGTTGCTTCAAACAGCATCAAGGGGTTACACAGTTCGGTTAAATAAAATATAACAACAGATCACCTCTCATCACATACCTCAGTCCGCTTGCCAAGGGTGCAAACTCCGGTGAACACTTAAACACTTCGGCCCGTTTCTCATGGGATGCTGCTAGCTTGCATGACACACATGTCTAAGCTAAAAAATAGCACATGGATGTAAGTAACGTAAGTACAGAACAAAAAAGGTTTTCAGATAGCTCACAATACAAATGCAGCAACATACCTTACATTAAACACACACATCATACTTATCAAAGTATTATTGTAACTTACATGGACTTTGTACAACTTATTCCTGCCGCACGACAGACCGCTCATACACGTTACAGGGCATGCCTCTGAGCACATCTGTCCTTAGTGCGACTGCGCATACAGTTCCGACAACCCCCGCAAGGATGACTTATGGTACAGATCAGCGGTTCATTACACTCCCACCAATCATGCTATGATTTAGAAACTAGCTAATCATACATGATTTGAACAACAACATCAAAATGAAACCACTTCAACCAATATGCAGGTGTACAAACATCATAGAGCAGGTGCCACCTGGACTGTTACATTGTTTATGTCAGCATGTCAGTTCCTCTCAGATAATAACGTGGTTGTTATTATTCTCTTTCAACAAGAACCACCAGTTTTTGAATAGGCCGCTCGATAATGGGGGGCTTGAAAGCACGGTCCTGTTTCTTGGTCCGACTTTGGACTCCTACTTGAACCTTGACCCGACGGATTAACCCATCGTCACCTTTGATAGTTTCAACGATACCCCCCAGTTGCCACTGACATCTTGGTAACATATCTTCCTTGATGATAACAATGTCATTCACTTTTAGATTACGGCGGGTTTTGTGCCACTTCTGTCTTGTGGAGACATTCATGAGGTATTCTCTTTTCCACCTACCCCAGAACTGCTCAGTTAAGTATTGTACTCTACGCCACCTCTTCGCTGCATACAAGTCTTCTCTCACAAATTTCCCAGGTGGTGGTAGAGCAACTTTGGACTTCATCAGTATAAGATGGTTCGGAGTAAGAGGTTCAGGTGCCTTTGGGTCACAGATACTGTCCACAGTCAAGGGGCGGCTATTTACAATAGCCATGGCCTCATAAAACAAAGTTCTAAGAGAGGCATCGTCTAGTCTTCCTGCACACTGAGCGGTAGTGGCATTTAGCACATTACGAATAGTCCTAATTTGGCGTTCCCAGATGCCACCAGGATGACTTGCAGAAGGAGCATTGAAAACAAACTCACACTGTTTGTCTGCCAGGAAAGCCTCCAGTGCCTGCATGTCACATTGTTTGAGAGCCTCTCTGAACTCATTTCTGGCTCCTACAAAGTTTGTGCCTTGGTCACAGCGGAGTTGGCAAACAGCTCCTCTGAGGCTGATGAAGCATCTAAGGGCATTGATGAAGGCATCCGTTGATAGGTCTTCTAGCATCTCGATATGGACAGCACGTGAAGACAAGCATGTAAAGATAAGCCCATACCTTTTGTACTCCTTGCGGCCCCGCTTGATGGAAAATGGACCGAAACAATCCATACCAGAGTACGAGAAAGGAGCGGAGGCTTCAGTCCTTTCTTTCGGGAGCTCTGCCATGCGTTGCTCCTCGGTGGGGCGCCGAAGTTTTCGACATTGCACACATTTATGTATTAACTTGGCGACTGCTTTGCTTCCTCCAAGCACCCAAAACCCATTTGCCCTGAGTTCTGCTAGAGTTTGACTGCGACCCTGATGACAGATGGTGGCATGGTAATGAGACAGTATTAGCCTTGTAATGTGACTTTCCTTTGGAAGGATGACCGGGTGTTTTAGTTCTCGACTGAGCGTTGCCTTTGTCAGTCTTCCACCGACACGAAGTAGTCCTTCATCTAAGATGGGATCAAGACAGCTTAGGGGGCTAGAGCATGGAAGAGAGTTGCCCTTCTGAAGTGTCTTTATGTCTTGCAAAAAAGCTTGTCGCTGAACCAGACTGATTACTAGCTCACAAGCCTTTCTCCTTTCCTCCACCGTCACAATGCTGCTGACACGATCTGACTTCATGCCTAGTCTCTTAATTCTTGCAACTACTCTAATGAGCGTTGTCCAGCTGGAAAAGCGGCTTAGACGGTTCAGAATGTCAGTTTGCTCATTGGCATGGGTGGCAAAGGTTTTCACCGATTTAACTTCAGGGTCACAGACTAGCAAATCTGGTGAAAAATGTGGTGTTGGGTGTATCTCAGGTTTCCACAGAAATTTAGGACCCGATAACCAGTTCGTTGACAGAATGTCCCCTGCACAAAGACCTCTCGAAGCGTGGTCAGCTGGGTTTTCCGCCGTATCCACATAGTGCCACTGCGCAGGGTCTGTGGTTTCTCGGATTAGCTGAACACGATTTGCGACAAACACATGGAATCGCCGTGCCTCATTGCTGATGTAGGCCAATACAACTTGGGAATCAGTCCAAAAGAATTCCTCGTCAATCTGCATGCCGAGCTCTGTTTTTAACATGACACTTAGTCTTGCGGAGATTACTGCAGCCGAAAGCTCCAGCCTTGGGATGCTCATGAGCTTTGTTGGTGCAACTCTTGCTTTGGCTAACACAAGGCTACAGTGTACTTCATCCTTTCCATTTTTGTATCTGAGGTAGGAACATGCACCATAACCTATGTTACTGGCGTCGGAAAAGTGGTGTAGTTCCACCCTCACTATGTTGCCAAAGTCTGGAGGATGGTAGCATCTGGGTATCACTATTTCCTTTAGCCTGTGTAGATCCCTTTTCCATTGCTCCCACCGTGAATGTAGGCTATCGGGAAGCTGATCATCCCAACCTATGCCCATGCGACACAGCTCCTGGAGAATACATTTACCACTCAGGATAAAGGGAGCTACGAGACCAAGAGGGTCGTAGAGGGACGAAACAGCAGACAGGATGCCACGGCGAGTTGAGGGTTGATCCCTTTTGTCAATGTTGAAGCTGAACGTGTCACTTTCTATTGACCACTGAATGCCAAGTACGTGACCCTCTGCTGTTGAATCCAGGCTAAGGTTGAGAGGCCCAGTGGTTACTGCCCTTTCTGAAGGCGCAACACCAGATAGCACCTCCACCTTGTTCGAGTTAAATTTGTGCAAGTGTAAACCTCCAGTCTTACACAGCTGTTGTGCGTTGATAATAAGGTCTGTAGCTTCTGTGACTGATGGGACGCTAGTTAGTCCATCATCAACGTAAAAGTTCTTTTCAATGAAAGAAGCCGCCGAGGGATAATCGGCTTCGCATTGCTGTGCAAGATATTTAAGGCCGAAATTGGCACACCCTGGAGAGGAACCAGCACCGAAAAGGTGCACCGCCATTCTATACTCTTGGGGTTCTGTTTCCAGCTGACCGCCTTTCCACCATAGGAACCTCAGGTAGTTCCGCATGTTGGGTGGGACATAGAACTGATGGAACATTTTTTCAATGTCGCAGGTGATGGCTACTGCTTCCCTCCTAAAGCGGCAGAGAACTCCTACTAGAGAGTTTACCAGATCAGGACAGTCAATAAGGTGTCATTCAGAGAGATGCCCTGAAACTTGGCTGAACAGTCGAAAACCACCCTAAGTTTATCTGGTTTCCTAGGATGGTACACCCCATGATGTGGGATGTACCAAATTGTCTCTCCCTCATGTGCAGGGAGGCTGGTTCTGCAACACCCTTGTTGATGGTTTCCTCCATGAATGCTGTGTAATGGTCATGGTACTGCTTGTTGGACCTTAACTTCCTCTTGAGGTGTTGCAAACGAGCTTCAGCCAGTCGCTTGTTGTTTGGCAGCATGGGTGGAGAGCTGCCCTTGAAAGGAAGTGGCATCTCATAGTGTCCATCCTTCCTTTTTGTGATTGTGCTGCTGAGGAGTTTTACAAAATGAACATCATCTTGAGAAACATATTTATCTTGGTAGTTTCTTTCGCTGAAATCCATTTCTAGGACCTTTAACACATCATTGACCGGGGGTAATGGCATTTCCTTTACTGCCACTCTGTGCACAAAGCTCTGATGTTCCTTTCTATCAAGATATGGATTTGCTGATCCTATGATGCTCCAGCCCAGCACGGTTCTTTGAGCAAATGGATGGTTTTCTGACCCTACAATAACTTCTAGAGGGGCCAGTGCTGATGGGCAATCATAACCGATCAGCAATCCCACTTCACAGTCTTGAAGTGGCTGCAGCTTGTTTGCCAGTTGCCTCAGATGTGGCCACTGAAGTGCGGTGTCCTTTGTAGGAATGTGAGACTTATCGACTGGGATGAAATCTCTTGTGTATGCCTGGCGTAGCTGAACATGCGACTCACTATGGAGCCCACGAACTTGCAATCCACAAGCTACTTTACTAGCTATGACTGTGTCTACTGCTGTCATTGTACTGAGCTTTAATTGCACTGGCTGAGTCCTCACATTTAGTGCAGAGACCAGATCTCCCAAGATGAAAGTTGAATCGCTCTGTGTGTCGAGCAGTGCATATGTGAGAATCTCTCTGTGGGGATCTTCTGCCAATGACACAAAAACTGGAACAATGCTAGACGTAGCCGAGGAGTGTCTTGTCAATGTGTGTGACATGACATTGCGGACTTCCTTTGTCTCATTTCCTGCAGATGGTGAATCACTGTTTAACATTCCACCGGCTCCCTCAATTCTCTCTATGTGCAAGCAAGTTGGATGATTTCGACTACATATAGTGCATGTGTGCCTTCTTTTGCATTCTTTACTAGTGTGACCCTTTCTTAAACAGCCGAAGCAAAGACGGTTTTCGCGAATGAAAGCCCTCTTTTCATCAGGAGGCCTTGCGGCAAAGGTTGGGCACTTGGCGACACCGTGTGTTTCATCGTTGCAGACGAAGCATGGTGATCTTTGCTTTGAAATTAAGGTCCCTGGTTTACCTGCAGAGTGCTTAGCTTGAGCATTGGTGCTGAGTGCCTTGGTTCTCTTAGGAAGCCTTTCATCTGTTACTTTAGTGTTTAATAAGAAGGGAGAAGCAATGGGGTTGCAGGCTATTCTAGCTTCCCTTTGTAGAAATCTGGTGAAATGAGCAAATGGTGGATACTCTTGACATCTGTCTAGTTCATCCACAACAACGCGACCCCATCTGCGTACCAGCCATTCGGGCAGTTTTTGAGAAGTTTATGATTTTCTTCACAATCATTTAGAATTGCCAGCCCTTTAACATGAGGGATGGCCTCGGCACAACTTTGAAGAAAATCTGAAAACTCTCTGAGGCTACTGGGTCATTGGGAGCTATTTTTGGCCATTTCATCAGTTTATCCCTGAAAGCCTTTTGGACGACAAATGAACTTCCATACCTCTCCTGAAGAATCTCCCAGGCGCCCTGATATGCATCTTCTGAGTTTCGATAGAAGAACCCTTCGACCGCTTCCGCGCCTCACCTGCAACATAACTTTTCAAGTGCAACATTTTTTCACCTGCGGGAGGGGTTTGTGGCCAATCAATGCCATAAAGGATATCTTCCAGTCTATAAACTTTAAAGGGTCACCAGTGAACACTGTGGGTTCAGGTGCAGGCAGACGGTTGGAGACGAACAAGCTTGCAAGCTCCTGTGTTAAGCTGACCTCCTGTTGCTTTTGCAAAATCTCAGGTGGTGCACACTGAGGTCGAAATGATTCAGCCTGTGGATTCAATGGATTTTGAGATTCAATGATTTGGCTATCAAGTTGTGATTTGTCATCTGCCTCATACTTAAGGCTTTCCAATCCATCGTAGTTGTTGTAAGCTCTCACTCTGGCTGCTGCTACTTTTACCTCATTTTCTGCCTGTAGCTGTTGCAGTTTAGTTCTCTCTTCCTCTAACTTTGCTGTCATTTCTGCAATCATTTGTGCTTCCTTGATTTTCCACTCATGCTCTAGGCTACTCAACTTGGCTTGCTGTTCATGTATTCGTTGCATTGCCTTCGCCTGTTCTAGTTTAGCTGCAAGGTCAGCTTCGGCATCCACACGTTTGCTAGAAGTCGTAGAAGTGGCTCTGGAGTATGAATCTGAGCCCTTTGAATGCTCTGAAATAACTGTTTCTGTTTCAGTTTTCCCAAAAACAGATCCATACTCCTCCTTACTTAATATCATCCTTACACGCTCCTTCTCAAGCCTGTCATTAAAGGTCTTATCTATATCTTCTAGTCGTTTACTAATGAGATCACAAATTTCTGTTGTTAGGGCAACACACGCATCCATTTTCTTGACAACATCTGGAGTAGAAGTATGATTACGTCGGATAGGCTCATACAGTTCATGCACTACCGCTTCTTTAGCCTTAATGTCCGTTTGTGCTTTAACAAGGTCTTCATTTGAGCAGAAACCTTTCAGTTTCGTTCTAACTCCTCTTGCTAACTCCTTCCAGGACTCATATGCCTTGCTAAATGACCTTTCATTTTTCTTGGCTTCCTGTTCATGCATCTCCTGCCCCTTTTCTGTTAGTCTTCGCTCTCTGGAGCTGGACCTGGCCTGTTGTGCCTCTGTAGATTTGTCTGTTTCTTCAACGGGGGACAACATTATTATTAATTTGATCTTCTGGCTTGTTGCACCTGCCCTTTTAAGTGTATATATCTGAACTCAAATGGATTGAGTGGTGGTTTCAACTTATTAACACTCAACTTAGATATTTACACCTTTAACCTCACAGACTGGCAACAAACCCAAATAATTCAACACATAATAATACTGATGATGCCCTCAATCAGACAATTTGCCACTTAAATTTTTACAGAAGTACAACTGATAGCATAAAGCCCAGATTCAGTCTTAGGCATTCTGATGCGAGAAATGTGGGATATTCAGCATCACAAGTTTACATGCTACTGTGTTAAATACAGAAGAGGTCTTTCTTGCTTGCATCACTTTAGACTGCCACATTGAAGATCATTTGCTCACACAGCTTACAAGATGCAGATGTGCATGACATTGTATTTATAATGTCCTTATTTTGAGTCCTTTACTGATCCAGCAGTCTCTGGATGACGCGATACACGCCTTTACTCACAGTTCGATGAAAGAATAAGATGAATGTAGATGGCTGCAAGGCAGCGTGAGTTTCACTGTAGCAGCCCTTGGCATCAAGAACGACAGAAGAGTCTCTAACGGGTGCAGCCATTATTTCCTCACCACACACGGCTCATTCTCTGGACATTGAGCACCGTGAAACTATAAAATAAGAAAAAATTGATACCCGTACAGTCCTTTTGAAGTATAACAATGAGCAATAACAACAATAAGCTCAAGTTAATTCAGGTACGTTCAAACAAGTAATTCTGAGATATACAGTCACAGATTAAATAAAACAAAAAGGGTTGCTTCAAACAGCATCAAGGGGTTACACAGTTCGGTTAAATAAAATATAACAACAGATCACCTCTCATCACATACCTCAGTCCGCTTGCCAAGGGTGCAAACTCCGGTGAACACTTAAACACTTCGGCCCGTTTCTCATGGGATGCTGCTAGCTTGCATGACACACATGTCTAAGCTAAAAAATAGCACATGGATGTAAGTAACGTAAGTACAGAACAAAAAGGTTTTCAGATAGCTCACAATACAAATGCAGCAACATACCTTACATTAAACACACACATCATACTTATCAAAGTATTATTGTAACTTACATGGACTTTGTACAACTTATTCCTGCCGCACGACAGACCGCTCATACACGTTACAGGGCATGCCTCTGAGCACATCTGTCCTTAGTGCGACTGCGCATACAGTTCCGACAACCCCGCAAGGATGACTTATGGTACAGATCAGCGGTTCATTACAGAAAGGTTGTTCACATTAACCCTCATGTCACAACTTTCCTCCAGTGGCTTACTGAATTTGAGTGGAGAACTTCAAATCAGGTAACTGTTTTTGCCATTTTTAGTGAATTTCTTGTATAATTTAAGTGACCAATGTGTTGTTACCTGTGTCTCCACAGATGATCCATGGCCCATGCTTTCTGGACATTTACACAAGATGAGCAACAATGAAGACAAGCTCTCTTGCCATCTTGCAAGACGCTGTCTCTGTCCAACAGGTTTTTTGAGTGCAACAGTGTTGATTTTTTTCCCTTCTTTTACCCGTTTGTTAAAAATTATTGCAGCTACTTACACTTTAATTGTCACATGTATTGGCTCACCTACAAATCAATGAACTCAGTCCACAAAGCAAGATCAGGGTTCAGTGCAGGTCAGTCAAGTTCCTTCACACCACACACGCTCATCCATGTCCTTGTGGACCCTGCTTTGTGCATTGATTTGGTGTGTGAGCCAGTATTTTGGACAAAGTGTATAAAGGCAGAAGTGTGGGGCTTGATATTATATTCATTACAATTCAGTTTATTTGTATGGTGCCAACAAAATGAATGCCAAGGCACTTCACATTGTAGGTTTAACACTAGGTTTACTATCCTGCGCAATTTGCATAACTTCCCTAAACCCACTACTCCCTAGAATTACTGGCTTTTTATTTTCTGGTGCAAGTCCGAGGTGTTAAGCACCCCTGCTGAGATTTTCACAGGTCGTCAGCTTGTTTCTCCTACAGCTTTTGTTGTGCAAACCACCCATTGTCCTTGAGGCCTGGCACATTTGCATTTGCTCACTCAGAGTTGCTCAGATCCAAGGCAGGCCAAACCTCTGTGTTACAACTTTCAGAAATGCCTGATAGAAATGCTTCAACTTACTCATGAGATTTTGACCACATTTTTTGCGGAAGTCACAACTATACTGAATGCACGACCGTTGTTGCAGCTGCAAGAAATGCTTGGTAGGGAACAGCTGTTCCCTACCAAGGTTCGTTTCAAAGTTTGAAAGACTTTGAAATAAAACAGACTTGTGTACCCATATATTGTGAATGTCTGTCTTTTGTATGTAGGTTGTAACACAGAGGTTTGGCTGCCTTGGATCTAAGTAAACAAATGCCAATGTTGCACAAACACACACACACACACACACCACACACACACACACACAGCAAATCTGCATTTATTTGTCCCACAAGTGGAAAATCTGCATTGTCATTGCAAAAAAGTGGACAAAGCACAGTATAGAAAGTGCACTATACAAACAATCTGGAAACATAAATATGGACACGTGTATTCAAAATATTGGTGTATGTATACACACACACACACACATATCTATCTATCTACGTGTGTGTGTGTGTGTGTGTGTGTATGTATATATATATATACATACACACACATACACACATATATATATATATATATATATATATATATATATGATATAGATGTGTCTGTGTGTATAACTAGACTTTATGCTTTAAGTTCATGAACTTATGGCATTCATTTCAATCCTGTTTGTAAGAGCAATCATGTGTCCTGTTGGTGCCATTGTGGATTGCTGGTCAGAAAGTTTTCTGGTGCTACTAATCAAAGAGACAATGCCCCGAGATAGATTCATTTCAATTATGCAACACCTTCGATTTGATGACAGGGACACGCGGGCAGAACGGGTGAAAACAGACAAATTTGCAGCGATCTCCGACATCTGGACACGCTTCAACGAGAACTGTGCTAAGAGTTTCACTCCAGGGGAACACATGACCATAGATGAACAGCTGTTCCCTACAAGGTTCGTTGTCCATTCACCCAGTATATTGCAACCAGCCAGACAAATTGGGATCAAGTTCTGGATGGCACGGATTTGGACACCAAATATGTCTGCAGTGCATCTCCTTACTTGGGAAAGGACCCAGTCGTCAGAAGGGAGAGAGGCTGGCAGAGAACGTGGTCATGAAACTGATGGAGCCGTTTTTGGATGATGGAAGAAATGTCACAACGGACAATTTCTTTACTTCACTGTCACTGTCGCACAGACTGCTGCAGCGCAAAACAACATTACTGGGCACGGTGAATAAAGTCGGCGTGAACTTCCTCAACTTGCAAAAGATACTGCAAAGCGAGAGGTATTCTCCACTTCAGTGCTTAGAAGTGGCAGTGTGTCCTTGACAATTTATGCACCTAAAAAAACAAGACTGTGTGTGTTCTAAGTTCCATGCACCAAGACGTGACGATCGGTGACGGCAGAAAGAGGAAACCCAACACGATCACAGACTAACCACATGAAGGTATGTGAATGTGTGTACAATTTTACACCAGTGCTACAATGTTTTCTGATGTGTGCTATACAGGCCTATAGAAAAAAACATATACTCATGACTCTCTCGCTCTGCTTTTACAGTGTGGTGTAGACGTGTTGGACCAATGGCACGGATGTATTCTGTAAGATCAGCAACACGCAGGTGGTCAGTAGCGGTTTCTACAATATGCTGGACCTGGCGGCAGTGAATGCCTAATTTTGTACAAGGCATGTACAGGGTGGACAGGCAAAAGAAGATTGTTTCTGCGTCTTCTAGCTCAGCAACTTCGTTGCCATTCATGCAGCACAAGGAAATCTTAGCACAGAGGCAGGCTGCTGCAGGAGCTGTGCCAGGGACTGTAAAGACAACGCAGTGCCAGGTGCAAGAGAGCTGCAACAGGAATCGCAGCAGATTTACTGTGCAACATGTAAGAAATTCACCTGTGCCAAATGCAGGGATGATGGACACTGGTCTGCAAACGCTGTAAAGTTTGAAACACTTTGAAATAAAACAGACTTGTGTACCCATATATTGTGAATGTCTGTCTTTTGTATCTAGGTTGTAACACAGAGGTTTGGCCTGCCTTGGATCTGAGTAAACAAATGCCAATATTGCGCACACACACACACACACACACACACACACACACACACACACACAGCAAATCTGCATTTATTTGTCCCAATAAAGGTGTAAAAACAAGTATACAGGATATTTACATGAGCAGATCTCAGTGCAAGAAAGTGTCTTTCCAACACTGAAAAGGTTAAATGTCAAGTTTAAACGTGTAAAAACAAGTACAGGACATTTACAATAAGCAGACCTCAGTGCAAGAAAGTGTCTTTCCAACACTGAAAAGGTCAAAGGTCAACTTTAACATTAAAAGGTGTAAAACAAGTACAAGATATTTACAATGAGCAGATCTCAGTGCAAGAAAGTGTCTTTCCAACACTGAAAAGGTTAAAGATCAAGTTTAAAGGTGTAAAAACAAGTACAGACATTTACAATAAGCAGACCTCAGTGCAAGAAAGTGTCTTTCCAACACTGAAAAGGTCAAAGGTCAACTTTAACATTAAAAGGTGTAAAAACAAGTACAAGATATTTACAATGAGCAGATCTCAGTGCAAGAAAGTGTCTTTCAACACTGAAAAGGTTAAAGGTCACGTTTAAAGGTGTAAAAACAAGTACATGATATTACAATGAGCAGATCTCAGTGCAAGAAAGTGTCTTTCCAACACTGAAAAGGTCAAAGGTCAACTTTAACATTAAAAGGTGTAAAAACAAGTACAAGATATTTACAATGAGCAGATCTCAGTGCAAGAAAGTGTCTTTCCAACACTGAAAAGGTTAAAGGTCAAGTTTAAAGGTGTAAAAACAAGTACAGGATATTTACAATAAGCAGACCTCAGTGCAGGAAAGTGTCGTTCCAACACTGAAAAGGTCAAAGGTCAACTTAACATTGAAAGGTGTAAAAACAAGTACAAGATATTTACAATGAGCAGATCTCAGTGCAGGAAAGTGTCGTTCCAACACTGAAAGGTCAAAGGTCAACTTTAACATTGAAAGGTGTAAAACAAGTACAGGATATTTACAATAAGCAGACCTCAGTGCAAGAAGTGTCTTTCCAACACTGAAAAGGTCAAAGGTCAACTTTAACATTAAAAGGTGTAAAAACAAGTACAAGATATTTACAATGAGCAGATCTCAGTGCAAGAAAGTGTCTTTCCAACACTGAAAAGGTCAAAGGTCAACTTTAACATTAAAAGGTGTAAAAACAAGTACAAGATATTTACAATGTGCAGATCTCAGTGCAAGAAAGTGTCTTTCCAACACTGAAAAGTTAAAGGTCAAGTTTAAAGGTGTAAAAACAAGTACAGGATATTTACAATAAGCAGACCTCAGTGCAGGAAAGTGTCGTCCAACACTGAAAAGGTCAAAGTCAACTTTAACATTGAAAGGTGTAAAAACAAGTACAAGATATTTACAATGAGCAGATCTCAGTGCAAGAAAGTGTCTTTCCAACACTGAAAAGGTTAAAGGTCACGTTTAAAGGTGTAAAAACAAGTACAGGATATTTACAATAAGCAGATCTCAGTGCAGGAAAGTGTCGTTCCAACACTGAAAAGGTCAAAGGTCAACTTTAACATTGAAAGGTGTAAAAACAAGTACAGGATATTTACAATAAGCAGACCTCAGTGCAAGACAGTGCATTTCCAACACTGAAAAGGTCAAAGGTCAACTTTAACATTAAAAGGTGTAAAAACAAGTACAAGATATTATTTACAATAAGCAGACCTCAGTGCAAGAAAGTGTCTTTCCAACACTGAAAAGGTCAAAGGTCAACTTTAACATTAAAAGGTGTAAAAACAAGTACAAGATATTTACAATAAGCAGACCTCAGTGCAAGAAAGTGTCTTTCCAACACTGAAAAGCACAAAGGTCAACTTTAGAATAGAATAGAATAGCCTTTATTGTCATTGTACAGGGTACAACGAAATTGGAGTGCACTCCCTTGGTGCAAAATGCAATAATAAATATAAATGTAAAATATAAAAGGTACAATAAAACAAACGTAAGTACTCTCAAAAGTAAGCATGATATTTACAGGATAGCAGCATTAATATAATGACAGTATGACAGTATGAATAGCAGCATAATATAATGACAGTGACAGTATGGTATAGTTAAGCAGGTTCAATCGTTTTTGTGCTTATTTACAACGGTGATAGCTCTGGGAAAGAAGCTATCCCTGAATCTGTTTGTCCTGGTTTTATGTGACCTGTATCGTCGGCCTGACGGTAATAGTTCAAACAGTTGATTGCTGGGGTGAGAATGGTCCTTGATGATATTGCCAGCTCTGCTGAGGTACCGGGAGTTTGCAATGACCTCCAGGCTGGGCAGAGAGCAGCCAGTGATCTTCTGGGCTGTGTTGATGACCCTCTGCAGTACTTTCCTGTCTGCAGCTGAGCACCCTGCATACCATGTTGTTATGCCGTACGTTAGGATGCTCTCTATGGTGGCTCTGTAGAATGTCACCAGCAGCCTCTCCTCCAGGTTGCTCCTCCTGAGCACTCTCAGAAAGTGGAGACGCTGCTGGGCCTTTTTTTACCACCGCAGTGGTATTTGCAGTCCAGGAGAGATCATCAGAGATCTGCACGCCCAGAAACCTCATGGAGTGTACCCTCTCCACACGGTTCCCGTGAATGTAAAGTGGGGCCGGGTCTGCTCTGCCCTTCCTGAAGTCCAAGATGAGTTCTTTAGTTTTCGTGGTGTTCAGTTGGAGGTTGTTAACTGAACACCACTCAGTCAGTCTGTTGACCTCATCTCTGTAGTCCGACTCATCCCCCTTGAGATGAGTCCAACCACAGTGGTGTCGTCCGCAAACTTTATGATGGTGTTTGAGAGATGGGTAGGGGAGCAGTCGGATGTGTAGAGCGTAAACAGGAGGGGACTCAGAACACATCCTTGTGGAGACCCAGTGCTGAGTGTGATGGTGCTGGACAGGTGGGGCCGAGTCTGACAGAGTGTGGTCTGTTTGTCAGGAACGTCCTTGATCCAGAGGCAGATGGGGGTGGAGAGTCCCAGGTGAGACAGTTTCTGGACCAGGATCTCCGGGATGATATGATTAAATGCTGAGCTGAAGTCCAGGAAGAGCATTCTCACATAGCTTCCTCTGTGCTCCAGGTGACTCAGCGCAGTGTGGAGCGCTATGGTGATAGCGTCCTCGGTGGATCGATTAGTCCTGTAGGCAAATTGGTGGGGTCCAAAGTGGGAGGCAGACTGGCCCTGATGTGCTGACAGACCAGTCTCTCAAAGCACTTCATCACTACAGGCGTAAGTGCAACAGGCCTGTAATCATTTGGGCTGACCACAGCTGTCTTCTTGGCGATGGGGATGATGGTGGAGGTTTTGAGGCAGGGCGGGACGGTGTTTAATGACAAGGAAAGGTTGAAGATTTTAGTGAAGACTCCGGTCATTTCGTCAGCACATGCTCTGAGAACCTTTCCATGTATTCCATCAGGACCTGCCGCCTTCCTGGGATTCACTGACCTTAGAACACACCTCACTTGATGCTCCCTAAGTGTTAGTGTGCCGGTGCTGGGGCGGGTGGAAGTGGTGTGACAGCTGAGGGTCTGGTTGTCTCAAAGCGGGCGAAGAAACGATTTAGATCCTCAGCCAGCGAGGCATCAATCCTAGATGTCGCCTGGTTATTGCTTCTGTAGTTGGTAATGTGATTGATCCCCTGCCACATTTTTCTGGGGTCGTTGTCAGCAAAGTGATCTTCAATCCTCCTCCTATAGGCAGCCTTAGCTTTCCTGATGCCTCTACTCAGGTCTGCCCTGGCCGCCCTATACGCAGCCCTGTCCCCTGACTTGAAGGCAGTGTTGCGGCTTTTTAGGAGGGATTGCACTTCGCTATTCATCCAGGGTTTTTGATTTGGAAACACCCTGACCCTTTTGTTGACGGTGACATTGTCAACACAGTTCCTGATGTACGAGAGTACAGTGTCCGTTGTACTCCTGGAGGTTGTGGCTGGAGAATAAATCCCATACAGTAGTTGAGAAGCAGTCCTGCAGTTGAGAGAGGGCTCCTTCAGGCCAGGTTTTTATTGTCTTTGTCTGGGGCTTTGTTTTTCTCAGCAGGGGGGTGTAGGTGGGGGTGAGGGACATGCAGAGGTGGTCAGATCCAGCCAGGTGGGGGAGGGTGTCGCTCTGAAAGCATG
>NW_020329033.1:0-21626 GCF_001858045.2 Oreochromis niloticus | reverse complement strand
TACAACGTGACGTATGACGCACACGTCGGGTATTCACTTTCAAAACAACAATGGGATAGAAAATATTGCTCGAGTGGTTAATGCTCCTTTCGCTGGTTGCCAACCACCATTAAATAACAACAAGAAGAAAATATTGATCTGCTTCTCTTAGTTTGCACGTTTAAGCCGCAATTCACACTCAAACAAAGCTGCAAAGCAGGAGAACAACATGACCATCAACTATTCTGTGCCACAGATCCAGTTCGCTGCAGCACAGAGTGATGATGAGACCGTTAACATGTGCAACTTAGAAGTAGTCAGAGGTAACTGGATGTTCAATCGGGTTAAATGCAAGGTTGATTGGATTATATCTGAAGATCGTATGCTATTCGTGATAACTCTGCTAGACTCCAAATTGCTCGTCCATGCGGGAGTATCCCAAAATTAAATGAAACCACTTAACACTTTTTCCCTAAAACGGACTGACATGGACACATTAAAGTTGGATCGGAACCAGCTAATCAGTCTGAAGGTAAGTGTTTTTTCACTTATTCGAGAGAAGTCCGAAATGCGTTCTTATTACTGTTTGTTTTGACTTTTAAGCTACCCTACCAGGATATTTTCATTCAAATGCTAAGACAAAATGTCAATAGCTATGAATGTGGAGACTCAAAAGACTAGTTAGGTAATAGTTGCCGATGGATTTATGAGACTTGATAGAAACTTGGACGTTTGCAACAGGTGAATCGGTGAACTACCGAGGTTGCGCCCAAATGCTTAAAGCTGTTAGCTGGTCAGTGTTTTCAGGTGTGCTTGTACTACCTGTACGGTGAGGAGTGCTGACTAAGTCATGTTAAACCCATTAAAGCGTCGAGCTCAAATATCTTTCGTTTTTGTGCACTGCTCTTTTGTCAGCACACATTTTCTGTTTATTGAAGCCTTTTGTGAATAATTTTGATCATGTAAAAACTGGGAATTGGTCCCTATTGACAATACTCTTATTTTTGCATTGCATATGTCATTCAGGAAAGTAATTGGTCACTGAACTTTTTGCAACTGTGTATTTCTAAATTTTGTGGCTTCAGTGCACACAAATTTATATTGTTCAGTTTGCATGTTAAAAGCCTGCCAAGCACCCAAGGCTGATTATGCTTGGTAAGAAGTCATTTATGAAATAGAGCTGATTAGACCATATTAAAATTTCTGTTTGGCACAGGAGCTTTTCGTGGACACAGGTATCCAGTCTCTGTTTTGTTAGCTCAAATTTCTGTAATTTCTTTATAAACCAAGGTTGTTGGACATGTGTCTCAGTGAATCCAGCAAAGTAACAATATCAAATTTCACATTACATATTACTGATCAACATAGTAATCTAGCTACACCAACAGCAAAAATACTGAAGTCAATACTGTAAAGTTTAACAGCAGAACAAACTATAAACTCCAAAATCACCATACAGTTGATTCATCTCCGGTAATTTAACTGGGCTGACTCTTTGTTAGGTGTGTTTAATGGGCAGAATAATTCCCAATTATGTACAATTATAATATGTTAAAACGGACTTATGTACATAAGGCCATTAATAATTAACTGTACATAGCTATTTGCTTTATGACTATCTAGACAGTGTGAAGAAGTGAAGTATTGAAATTATTTTATGTTGCATAATGACAACATGTTGCCCCTATACATTTAAGGACAAAGTTCAATGACCGCCACCTGCTGGATGGTGAGTGCAGAGGGGCGTGTAATTGTTGAGCTGGACAAAGAGAACATCTTTGCTGATGCAATGTCAGTCTTCTTTGGTTCATTCTATGTATTGAACCTGGAATACCAGGAGTCAGCGTGTGCAAGGTTTTTGTAAGGATAAACCCTGAAGAGGGAACAAAATGTACCTCCAAGGTTGGACAAGCAGAAGGACTGGGACCACTGTGAAGCGAAAGTGTAGCAGCCCTTGGCATCAAGAACGACAGAAGAGTCTCTAACGGGTGCAGCCATTTATTTCCTCACCACACACGGCTCATTCTCTGGACATTGAGCACCGTGAAACTATAAAATAAGAAAAAATTGATACCCGTACAGTCCTTTTGAAGTATAACAATGAGCAATAACAACAATGAGCTAAGTTAATTCAGGTAAGTTCAAACAAGTAATTCTGAGATATACAGTCACAGATTAAATAAAACAAAAAAGGGTTGCTTCAAACAGCATCAAGGGGTTACACAGTTCGGTTAAATAAAATATAACAACAGATCACCTCTCATCACATACCTCAGTCCGCTTGCCAAGGGTGCAAACTCCGGTGAACACTTAAACACTTCGGCCCGTTTCTCATGGGATGCTGCTAGCTTGCATGACACACATGTCTAAGCTAAAAAATAGCACATGGATGTAAGTAACGTAAGTACAGAACAAAAAAGGTTTTCAGATAGCTCACAATACAAACGCAGCAACATACCTTACATTAAACACACACATCATACTTATCAAAGTATTTGTAACTTACATGGACTTTGTACAACTTATTCTGCCGCACGACAGACCGCTCATACACGTTACGGGCATGCCTCTGAGCACATCTGTCCTTAGTGCGACTGCGCATACAGTTCCGACAACCCCCGCAAGGATGACTTATGGTACAGATCAGCGGTTCATTACACTCCCACCAATCATGCTATGATTTAGAAACTAGCTAATCATACATGATTTGAACAACAACACAAAATGAAACCACTTCAACCAATATGCAGGTGTACAAACATCATAGAGCAGGTGCCACCTGGACTGTTACATTGTTTATGTCAGCATGTCAGTTCCTCTCAGATAATAACGTGGTTGTTATTATTCTCTTTCAACAAGAACCACCAGTTTTTGAATAGGCCGCTCGATAATGGGGGCTTGAAAGCACGGTCCTGTTTCTTGGTCCGACTTTGGACTCCTACTTGAACCTTGACCCGACGGACTAACCATCTCGCCTTTGATAGTTTCAACGATACCCCAGTTGCCACTGACATCTTGGTAACATATCTTCCTTGATGATAACAATGTCATTCACTTTTAGATTACGGCGGGTTTTGTGCCACTTCTGTCTTGTGGAGACATTCATGAGGTATTCTCTTTTCCACCTACCCCAGAACTGCTCAGTTAAGTATTGTACTCTACGCCACCTCTTCGCTGCATACAAGTCTTCTCTCACAAATTTCCCAGGTGGTGGTAGAGCAACTTTGGACTTCATCAGTATAAGATGGTTCGGAGTAAGAGGTTCAGGTGCCTTTGGGTCACAGATACTGTCCACAGTCAAGGGGCGGCTATTTACAATAGCCATGGCCTCATAAAACAAAGTTCTAAGAGAGGCATCGTCTAGTCTTCCTGCACACTGAGCGGTAGTGGCATTTAGCACATTACGAATAGTCCTAATTTGGCGTTCCCAGATGCCACCAGCATGACTTGCAGAAGGAGCATTGAAAACAAACTCACACTGTTTGTCTGCCAGGAAAGCCTCCAGTGCCTGCATGTCACATTGTTTGAGAGCCTCTCTGAACTCATTTCTGGCTCCTACAAAGTTTGTGCCTTGGTCACAGCGGAGTTGGCAAACAGCTCCTCTGAGGCTGATGAAGCATCTAAGGGCATTGATGAATGCATCCGTTGATAGGTCTTCTAGCATCTCGATATGGACAGCACGTGAAGACAAGCATGTAAAGATAAGCCCATACCTTTTGTACTCCTTGCGGCCCCGCTTGATGGAAAATGGACCGAAACAATCCATACCAGAGTACGAGAAAGGAGCGGAGGCTTCAGTCCTTTCTTTCGGAGCTCTGCCATGCGTTGCTCCTCGGTGGGGCGCCGAAGTTTTCGACATTGCACCATTTATGTATTAACTTGGCGACTGCTTTGCTTCCTCCAAGCACCCAAAACCCATTTGCCCTGAGTTCTGCTAGAGTTTGACTGCGACCCTGATGACAGATGGTGGCATGGTAATGAGACAGTATTAGCCTTGTAATGTGACTTTCCTTTGGAAGGATGACCGGGTGTTTTAGTTCTCGACTGAGCGTTGCCTTTGTCAGTCTTCCACCGACACGAAGTAGTCCTTCATCTAAGATGGGATCAAGACAGCTTAGGGGCTAGAGCATGGAAGAGAGTTGCCCTTCTGAAGTGTCTTTATGTCTTGCAAAAAGCTTGTCGCTGAACCAGACTGATTACTAGCTCACAAGCCTTTCTCCTTTCCTCCACCGTCACAATGCTGCTGACACGATCTGACTTCATGCCTAGTCTCTTAATTCTTGCAACTACTCTAATGAGCGTTGTCCAGCTGGAAAAAGCGGCTTAGACGGTTCAGAATGTCAGTTTGCTCATTGGCATGGGTGGCAAAGGTTTTCACCGATTTAACTTCAGGGTCACAGACTAGCAAATCTGGTGAAAAATGTGGTGTTGGGTGTATCTCAGGTTTCCACAGAAATTTAGGACCCGATAACCAGTTCGTTGACAGAATGTCCCTGCACAAAGACCTCTCGAAGCGTGGTCAGCTGGGTTTTCCGCCGTATCCACATAGTGCCACTGCGCAGGGTCTGTGGTTTCTCGGATTAGCTGAACACGATTTGCGACAAACACATGGAATCGCCGTGCCTCATTGCTGATGTAGGCCAATACAACTTGGGAATCAGTCCAAAAGAATTCCTCGTCAATCTGCATGCCGAGCTCTGTTTTTAACATGACACTTAGTCTGCGGAGATTACTGCAGCCGAAAGCTCCAGCCTTGGGATGCTCATGAGCTTTGTTGGTGCAACTCTTGCTTTGGCTAACACAAGGCTACAGTGTACTTCATCCTTTCCATTTTTGTATCTGAGGTAGGAACATGCACCATAACCTATGTTACTGGCGTCGGAAAAGTGGTGTAGTTCCACCCTCACTATGTTGCCAAAGTCTGGAGGATGGTAGCATCTGGGTATCACTATTTCCTTTAGCCTGTGTAGATCCCTTTTCCATTGCTCCCACCGTGAATGTAGGCTATCGGGAAGCTGATCATCCCAACCTATGCCCATGCGACACAGCTCCTGGAGAATACATTTACCACTCAGGATAAAGGGAGCTACGAGACCAAGAGGGTCGTAGAGGGACGAAACAGCAGACAGGATGCCACGGCGAGTTGAGGGTTGATCCCTTTTGTCAATGTTGAAGCTGAACGTGTCACTTTCTATTGACCACTGAATGCCAAGTACGTGACCCTCTGCTGTTGAATCCAGGCTAAGGTTGAGAGGCCCAGTGGTTACTGCCCTTTCTGAAGGCGCAACACCAGATAGCACCTCCACCTTGTTCGAGTTAAATTTGTGCAAGTGTAAACCTCCAGTCTTACACAGCTGTTGTGCGTTGATAATAAGGTCTGTAGCTTCTGTGACTGATGGGACGCTAGTTAGTCCATCATCAACGTAAAAGTTCTTTTCAATGAAAGAAGCCGCCGAGGGATAATCGGCTTCGCATTGCTGTGCAAGATATTTAAGGCCGAAATTGGCACACCCTGGAGAGGAACCAGCACCGAAAAGGTGCACCGCCATTCTATACTCTTGGGGTTCTGTTCCAGCTGACCGCCTTTCCACCATAGGAACCTCAGGTAGTTCCGCATGTTGGGTGGGACATAGAACTGATGGAACATTTTTCAATGTCGCAGGTGATGGCTACTGCTTCCCTCCTAAAGCGGCAGAGAACTCCTACTAGAGAGTTTACCAGATCAGGACCAGTCAATAAGGTGTCATTCAGAGAGATGCCCTGAAACTTGGCTGAACAGTCGAAAACCACCCTAAGTTTATCTGGTTTCCTAGGATGGTACACCCCATGATGTGGGATGTACCAAATTGTCTCTCCCTCATGTGCAGGGGAGGCTGGTTCTGCAACACCCTTGTTGATGGTTTCCTCCATGAATGCTGTGTAATGGTCATGGTACTGCTTGTTGGACCTTAACTTCCTCTTGAGGTGTTGCAAACGAGCTTCAGCCAGTCGCTTGTTGTTTGGCAGCATGGGTGGAGAGCTGCCCTTGAAAGGAAGTGGCATCTCATAGTGTCCATCCTTCCTTTTGTGATTGTGCTGCTGAGGAGTTTTACAAAATGAACATCATCTTGAGAAACATATTTATCTTGGTAGTTTCTTTCGCTGAAATCCATTTCTAGGACCTTTAACACATCATTGACCGGGGGTAATGGCATTTCCTTTACTGCCACTCTGTGCACAAAGCTCTGATGTTCCTTTCTATCAAGATATGGATTTGCTGATCCTATGATGCTCCAGCCCAGCACGGTTCTTTGAGCAAATGGATGGTTTTCTGACCCTACAATAACTTCTAGAGGGGCCAGTGCTGATGGGCAATCATAACCGATCAGCAATCCCACTTCACAGTCTTGAAGTGGCTGCAGCTTGTTTGCCAGTTGCCTCAGATGTGGCCACTGAAGTGCGGTGTCCTTTGTAGGAATGTGAGACTTATCGACTGGGATGAAATCTCTTGTGTATGCCTGGCGTAGCTGAACATGCGACTCACTATGGAGCCCACGAACTTGCAATCCACAAGCTACTTTACTAGCTATGACTGTGTCTACTGCTGTCATTGTACTGAGCTTTAATTGCACTGGCTGAGTCCTCACATTTAGTGCAGAGACCAGATCTCCCAAGATGAAAGTTGAATCGCTCTGTGTGTCGAGCAGTGCATATGTGAGAATCTCTCTGTGGGGATCTTCTGCCAATGACACAAAAACTGGAACAATGCTAGACGTAGCCGAGGAGTGTCTTGTCAATGTGTGTGACATGACATTGCGGACTTCCTTTGTCTCATTTCCTGCAGATGGTGAATCACTGTTTAACATTCCACCGGCTCCCTCAATTCTCTCTATGTGCAAGCAAGTTGGATGATTTCGACTACATATAGTGCATGTGTGCCTTCTTTTGCATTCTTTACTAGTGTGACCCTTTCTTAAACAGCCGAAGCAAAGACGGTTTTCGCGAATGAAAGCCCTCTTTTCATCAGGAGGCCTTGCGGCAAAGGTTGGGCACTTGGCGACACCGTGTGTTTCATCGTTGCAGACGAAGCATGGTGATCTTTGCTTTGAAATTAAGGTCCCTGGTTTACCTGCAGAGTGCTTAGCTTGAGCATTGGTGCTGAGTGCCTTGGTTCTCTTAGGAAGCCTTTCATCTGTTACTTTAGTGTTTAATAAGAAGGGAGAAGCAATGGGGTTGCAGGCTATTCTAGCTTCCCTTTGTAGAAATCTGGTGAAATGAGCAAATGGTGGATACTCTTGACATCTGTCTAGTTCATCCACAACAACGCGACCCCATCTGCGTACCAGCCATTCGGGCAGTTTTTTGAGAAGTTTATGATTTTCTTCACAATCATTTAGAATTGCCAGCCCTTTAACATGAGGGATGGCCTCGGCACAACTTTGAAGAAAATCTGAAAACTCTCTGAGGGCTACTGGGTCATTGGGAGCTATTTTTGGCCATTTCATCAGTTTATCCCTGAAAGCCTTTTGGACGACAAATGAACTTCCATACCTCTCCTGAAGAATCTCCCAGGCGCCCTGATATGCATCTTCTGAGTTTCGATAGAAGAACCCTTCGACCGCCTTCCGCGCCTCACCTGCAACATAACTTTTCAAGTGCAACATTTTTTCACCTGCGGGGAGGGGTTTGTGGCCAATCAATGCCATAAAGGATATCTTCCAGTCTATAAACTTTAAAGGGTCACCAGTGAACACTGTGGGTTCAGGTGCAGGCAGACGGTTGGAGACGAACAAGCTTGCAAGCTCCTGTGTTAAGCTGACCTCCTGTTGCTTTTGCAAAATCTCAGGTGGTGCACACTGAGGTCGAAATGATTCAGCCTGTGGATTCAATGGATTTTGAGATTCAATGATTTGGCTATCAAGTTGTGATTTGTCATCTGCCTCATACTTAAGGCTTTCCAATCCATCGTAGTTGTTGTAAGCTCTCACTCTGGCTGCTGCTACTTTTACCTCATTTTCTGCCTGTAGCTGTTGCAGTTTAGTTCTCTCTTCCTCTAACTTTGCTGTCATTTCTGCAATCATTTGTGCTTCCTTGATTTTCCACTCATGCTCTAGGCTACTCAACTTGGCTTGCTGTTCATGTATTCGTTGCATTGCCTTCGCCTGTTCTAGTTTAGCTGCAAGGTCAGCTTCGGCATCCACACGTTTGCTAGAAGTCGTAGAAGTGGCTCTGGAGTATGAATCTGAGCCCTTTGAATGCTCTGAAATAACTGTTTCTGTTTCAGTTTTCCCAAAAACAGATCCATACTCCTCCTTACTTAATATCATCCTTACACGCTCCTTCTCAAGCCTGTCATTAAAGGTCTTATCTATATCTTCTAGTCGTTTACTAATGAGATCACAAATTTCTGTTGTTAGGGCAACACACGCATCCATTTTCTTGACAACATCTGGAGTAGAAGTATGATTACGTCGGATAGGCTCATACAGTTCATGCACTACCGCTTCTTTAGCCTTAATGTCCGTTTGTGCTTTAACAAGGTCTTCATTTGAGCAGAAACCTTTCAGTTTCGTTCTAACTCCTCTTGCTAACTCCTTCCAGGACTCATATGCCTTGCTAAATGACCTTTCATTTTTCTTGGCTTCCTGTTCATGCATCTCCTGCCCCTTTTCTGTTAGTCTTCGCTCTCTGGAGCTGGACCTGGCCTGTTGTGCCTCTGTAGATTTGTCTGTTTCTTCAACGGGGGACAACATTATTATTAATTTGATCTTCTGGCTTGTTGCACCTGCCCTTTTAAGTGTATATATCTGAACTCAAATGGATTGAGTGGTGGTTTCAACTTATTAACACTCAACTTAGATATTTACACCTTTAACCTCACAGACTGGCAACAAACCCAAATAATTCAACACATAATAATACTGATGATGCCCTCAATCAGACAATTTGCCACTTAAATTTTTACAGAAGTACAACTGATAGCATAAAGCCCAGATTCAGTCTTAGGCATTCTGATGCGAGAAATGTGGGATATTCAGCATCACAAGTTTACATGCTACTGTGTTAAATACAGAAGAGGTCTTTCTTGCTTGCATCACTTTAGACTGCCACATTGAAGATCATTTGCTCACACAGCTTACAAGATGCAGATGTGCATGACATTGTATTTATAATGTCCTTATTTTGAGTCCTTTACTGATCCAGCAGTCTCTGGATGACGCGATACACGCCTTTACTCACAGTTCGATGAAAGAATAAGATGAATGTAGATGGCTGCAAGGCAGCGATGAGTTTCACTGTAGCAGCCCTTGGCATCAAGAACGACAGAAGAGTCTCTAACGGGTGCAGCCATTTATTTCCTCACCACACACGGCTCATTCTCTGGACATTGAGCACCGTGAAACTATAAAATAAGAAAAAATTGATACCCGTACAGTCCTTTTGAAGTATAACAATGAGCAATAACAACAATAAGCTCAAGTTAATTCAGGTACGTTCAAACAAGTAATTCTGAGATATACAGTCACAGATTAAATAAAACAAAAAAGGGTTGCTTCAAACAGCATCAAGGGGTTACACAGTTCGGTTAAATAAAATATAACAACAGATCACCTCTCATCACATACCTCAGTCCGCTTGCCAAGGGTGCAAACTCCGGTGAACACTTAAACACTTCGGCCCGTTTCTCATGGGATGCTGCTAGCTTGCATGACACACATGTCTAAGCTAAAAAATAGCACATGGATGTAAGTAACGTAAGTACAGAACAAAAAAGGTTTTCAGATAGCTCACAATACAAATGCAGCAACATACCTTACATTAAACACACACATCATACTTATCAAAGTATTATTGTAACTTACATGGACTTTGTACAACTTATTCCTGCCGCACGACAGACCGCTCATACACGTTACAGGGCATGCCTCTGAGCACATCTGTCCTTAGTGCGACTGCGCATACAGTTCCGACAACCCCCGCAAGGATGACTTATGGTACAGATCAGCGGTTCATTACAGAAAGGTTGTTCACATTAACCCTCATGTCACAACTTTCCTCCAGTGGCTTACTGAATTTGAGTGGAGAACTTCAAATCAGGTAACTGTTTTTGCCATTTTTAGTGAATTTCTTGTATAATTTAAGTGACCAATGTGTTGTTACCTGTGTCTCCACAGATGATCCATGGCCATGCTTTCTGGACATTTACACAAGATGAGCAACAATGAAGACAAGCTCTCTTGCCATCTTGCAAGACGCTGTCTCTGTCCAACAGGTTTTTTGAGTGCAACAGTGTTGATTTTTTTCCCTTCTTTTACCCGTTTGTTAAAAATTATTGCAGCTACTTACACTTTAATTGTCACATGTATTGGCTCACCCTACAAATCAATGAACTCAGTCCACAAAGCAAGATCAGGGTTCAGTGCAGGTCAGTCAAGTTCCTTCACACCACACACGCTCATCCATGTCCTTGTGGACCCTGCTTTGTGCATTGATTTGGTGGTGTGAGCCAGTATTTTGGACAAAGTGTATATAAAGGCAGAAGTGTGGGGCTTGATATTATATTCATTACAATTCAGTTTATTTGTATGGTGCCAACAAAATGAATGCCAAGGCACTTCACATTGTAGGTTTAACACTAGGTTTACTATCCTGCGCAAATTTGCATAACTTCCCTAAACCCACTACTCCCTAGAATTACTGGCTTTTTTATTTTCTGGTGCAAGTCCCGAGGTGTTAAGCACCCCTGCTGAGATTTTCACAGGTCGTCAGCTTGTTTCTCCTACAGCTTTTGTTGTGCAAACCACCCATTGTCCTTGAGGCCTGGCACATTTGCATTTGCTCACTCAGAGTTGCTCAGATCCAAGGCAGGCCAAACCTCTGTGTTACAACTTTCAGAAATGCCTGATAGAAATGCTTCAACTTACTCATGAGATTTTGACCACATTTTTTGCGGAAGTCACAACTATACTGAATGCACGACCGTTGTTGCCAGCTGCAAGAAATGCTTGGTAGGGAACAGCTGTTCCCTACCAAGGTTCGTTTCAAAGTTTGAAAGACTTTGAAATAAAACAGACTTGTGTACCCATATATTGTGAATGTCTGTCTTTTGTATGTAGGTTGTAACACAGAGGTTTGGCCTGCCTTGGATCTAAGTAAACAAATGCCAATGTTGCACAAACACACACACACACACACACACACACACACACACACACACAGCAAATCTGCATTTATTTGTCCCACAAGTGGAAAATCTGCATTGTCATTGCAAAAAAGTGGACAAAGCACAGTATAGAAAGTGCACTATACAAACAATCTGGAAACATAAATATGGACACGTGTATTCAAAAATATTGGTGTATGTATACACACACACACACACATATCTATCTATCTACGTGTGTGTGTGTGTGTGTGTGTGTATGTATATATATATATACATACACACACATACACATATATATATATATATATATATATATATATATATGATATAGATGTGTCTGTGTGTATAACTAGACTTTATGCTTTAAGTTCATGAACTTATGGCATTCATTTCAATCCTGTTTGTAAGAGCAATCATGTGTCCTGTTGGTGCCATTGTGGATTGCTGGTCAGAAAGTTTTCTGGTGCTACTAATCAAAGAGACAATGCCCCGAGATAGATTCATTTCAATTATGCAACACCTTCGATTTGATGACAGGGACACGCGGGCAGAACGGGTGAAAACAGACAAATTTGCAGCGATCTCCGACATCTGGACACGCTTCAACGAGAACTGTGCTAAGAGTTTCACTCCAGGGGAACACATGACCATAGATGAACAGCTGTTCCCTACCAAGGTTCGTTGTCCATTCACCCAGTATATTGCAACCAAGCCAGACAAATTTGGGATCAAGTTCTGGATGGCCACGGATTTGGACACCAAATATGTCTGCAGTGCATCTCCTTACTTGGGAAAGGACCCCAGTCGTCAGAAGGGAGAGAGGCTGGCAGAGAACGTGGTCATGAAACTGATGGAGCCGTTTTTGGATGATGGAAGAAATGTCACAACGGACAATTTCTTTACTTCACTGTCACTGTCGCACAGACTGCTGCAGCGCAAAACAACATTACTGGGCACGGTGAATAAAGTCCGGCGTGAACTTCCTCAACTTGCAAAAGATACTGCAAAGCGAGAGGTATTCTCCACTTCAGTGCTTAGAAGTGGCAGTGTGTCCTTGACAATTTATGCACCTAAAAAAAACAAGACTGTGTGTGTTCTAAGTTCCATGCACCAAGACGTGACGATCGGTGACGGCAGAAAGAGGAAACCCAACACGATCACAGACTACAACCACATGAAGGTATGTGAATGTGTGTACAATTTTACACCAGTGCTACAATGTTTTCTGATGTGTGCTATACAGGCCTATAGAAAAAAACATATACTCATGACTCTCTCGCTCTGCTTTTACAGTGTGGTGTAGACGTGTTGGACCAAATGGCACGGATGTATTCTGTAAGATCAGCAACACGCAGGTGGTCAGTAGCGGTTTTCTACAATATGCTGGACCTGGCGGCAGTGAATGCCTACATTTTGTACAAGGCATGTACAGGGTGGACAGGCAAAAGAAGATTGTTTCTGCGTCTTCTAGCTCAGCAACTTCGTTGCCGATTCATGCAGCACAAGGAAATCTTAGCACAGAGGCAGGCTGCTGCAGGAGCTGTGCCAGGGACTGTAAAGACAACGCAGTGCCAGGTGCAAGAGAGCTGCAACAGGAATCGCAGCAGATTTACCTGTGCAACATGTAAGAAATTCACCTGTGCCAAATGCAGGGATGATGGACACTGGGTCTGCAAACGCTGTAAAGTTTGAAACACTTTGAAATAAAACAGACTTGTGTACCCATATATTGTGAATGTCTGTCTTTTGTATCTAGGTTGTAACACAGAGGTTTGGCCTGCCTTGGATCTGAGTAAACAAATGCCAATATTGCGCACACACACACACACACACACACACACACACACACACACACAGCAAATCTGCATTTATTTGTCCCAATAAAGGTGTAAAAACAAGTATACAGGATATTTACAATGAGCAGATCTCAGTGCAAGAAAGTGTCTTTCCAACACTGAAAAGGTTAAATGTCAAGTTTAAACGTGTAAAAACAAGTACAGGACATTTACAATAAGCAGACCTCAGTGCAAGAAAGTGTCTTTCCAACACTGAAAAGGTCAAAGGTCAACTTTAACATTAAAAGGTGTAAAAACAAGTACAAGATATTTACAATGAGCAGATCTCAGTGCAAGAAAGTGTCTTTCCAACACTGAAAAGGTTAAAGATCAAGTTTAAAGGTGTAAAAACAAGTACAGGACATTTACAATAAGCAGACCTCAGTGCAAGAAAGTGTCTTTCCAACACTGAAAAGGTCAAAGGTCAACTTTAACATTAAAAGGTGTAAAAACAAGTACAAGATATTTACAATGAGCAGATCTCAGTGCAAGAAAGTGTCTTTCCAACACTGAAAAGGTTAAAGGTCACGTTTAAAGGTGTAAAAACAAGTACATGATATTTACAATGAGCAGATCTCAGTGCAAGAAAGTGTCTTTCCAACACTGAAAAGGTCAAAGGTCAACTTTAACATTAAAAGGTGTAAAAACAAGTACAAGATATTTACAATGAGCAGATCTCAGTGCAAGAAAGTGTCTTTCCAACACTGAAAAGGTTAAAGGTCAAGTTTAAAGGTGTAAAAACAAGTACAGGATATTTACAATAAGCAGACCTCAGTGCAGGAAAGTGTCGTTCCAACACTGAAAAGGTCAAAGGTCAACTTTAACATTGAAAGGTGTAAAAACAAGTACAAGATATTTACAATGAGCAGATCTCAGTGCAGGAAAGTGTCGTTCCAACACTGAAAAGGTCAAAGGTCAACTTTAACATTGAAAGGTGTAAAAACAAGTACAGGATATTTACAATAAGCAGACCTCAGTGCAAGAAAGTGTCTTTCCAACACTGAAAAGGTCAAAGGTCAACTTTAACATTAAAAGGTGTAAAAACAAGTACAAGATATTTACAATGAGCAGATCTCAGTGCAAGAAAGTGTCTTTCCAACACTGAAAAGGTCAAAGGTCAACTTTAACATTAAAAGGTGTAAAAACAAGTACAAGATATTACAATGTGCAGATCTCAGTGCAAGAAAGTGTCTTTCCAACACTGAAAAGGTTAAAGGTCAAGTTTAAAGGTGTAAAAACAAGTACAGGATATTTACAATAAGCAGACCTCAGTGCAGGAAAGTGTCGTTCCAACACTGAAAAGGTCAAAGGTCAACTTTAACATTGAAAGGTGTAAAAACAAGTACAAGATATTTACAATGAGCAGATCTCAGTGCAAGAAAGTGTCTTTCCAACACTGAAAAGGTTAAAGGTCACGTTTAAAGGTGTAAAAACAAGTACAGGATATTTACAATAAGCAGATCTCAGTGCAGGAAAGTGTCGTTCCAACACTGAAAAGGTCAAAGGTCAACTTTAACATTGAAAGGTGTAAAAACAAGTACAGGATATTTACAATAAGCAGACCTCAGTGCAAGACAGTGCATTTCCAACACTGAAAAGGTCAAAGGTCAACTTTAACATTAAAAGGTGTAAAAACAAGTACAAGATATTATTTACAATAAGCAGACCTCAGTGCAAGAAAGTGTCTTTCCAACACTGAAAAGGTCAAAGGTCAACTTTAACATTAAAAGGTGTAAAAACAAGTACAAGATATTTACAATAAGCAGACCTCAGTGCAAGAAAGTGTCTTTCCAACACTGAAAAGCACAAAGGTCAACTTTAGAATAGAATAGAATAGCCTTTATTGTCATTGTACAGGGTACAACGAAATTGGAGTGCCACTCCCTTGGTGCAAAATGCAATAATAAATATAAATGTAAAATATAAAAGGTACAATAAACAAACGTAAGTACTCTCAAAAGTAAGCATGATATTTACAGGATAGCAGCATTAATATAATGACAGTATGACAGTATGAATAGCAGCATAATATAATGACAGTGACAGTATGGTATAGTTAAGCAGGTTCAATCGTTTTTGTGCTTATTTACAACGGTGATAGCTCTGGGAAAGAAGCTATCCCTGAATCTGTTTGTCCTGGTTTTATGTGACCTGTATCGTCGGCCTGACGGTAATAGTTCAAACAGTTGATTGCTGGGGTGAGAATGGTCCTTGATGATATTGCCAGCTCTGCTGAGGTACCGGGAGTTTGCAATGACCTCCAGGCTGGGCAGAGAGCAGCCAGTGATCTTCTGGGCTGTGTTGATGACCCTCTGCAGTACTTTCCTGTCTGCAGCTGAGCACCCTGCATACCATGTTGTTATGCCGTACGTTAGGATGCTCTCTATGGTGGCTCTGTAGAATGTCACCAGCAGCCTCTCCTCCAGGTTGCTCCTCCTGAGCACTCTCAGAAAGTGGAGACGCTGCTGGGCCTTTTTTTACCACCGCAGTGGTATTTGCAGTCCAGGAGAGATCATCAGAGATCTGCACGCCCAGAAACCTCATGGAGTGTACCCTCTCCACACGGTTCCCGTGAATGTAAAGTGGGGCCGGGTCTGCTCTGCCCTTCCTGAAGTCCAAGATGAGTTCTTTAGTTTTCGTGGTGTTCAGTTGGAGGTTGTTAACTGAACACCACTCAGTCAGTCTGTTGACCTCATCTCTGTAGTCCGACTCATCCCCCTTGAGATGAGTCCAACCACAGTGGTGTCGTCCGCAAACTTTATGATGGTGTTTGAGAGATGGGTAGGGGAGCAGTCGGATGTGTAGAGCGTAAACAGGAGGGGACTCAGAACACATCCTTGTGGAGACCCAGTGCTGAGTGTGATGGTGCTGGACAGGTGGGGGCCGAGTCTGACAGAGTGTGGTCTGTTTGTCAGGACGTCCTTGATCCAGAGGCAGATGGGGGTGGAGAGTCCCAGGTGAGACAGTTTCTGGACCAGGATCTCCGGGATGATATGATTAAATGCTGAGCTGAAGTCCAGGAAGAGCATTCTCACATAGCTTCCTCTGTGCTCCAGGTGACTCAGCGCAGTGTGGAGCGCTATGGTGATAGCGTCCTCGGTGGATCGATTAGTCCTGTAGGCAAATTGGTGGGGGTCCAAAGTGGGAGGCAGACTGGCCCTGATGTGCTGACAGACCAGTCTCTCAAAGCACTTCATCACTACAGGCGTAAGTGCAACAGGCCTGTAATCATTTGGGCTGACCACAGCTGTCTTCTTGGCGATGGGGATGATGGTGGAGGTTTTGAGGCAGGGCGGGACGGTGTTTAATGACAAGGAAAGGTTGAAGATTTTAGTGAAGACTCCGGTCATTTCGTCAGCACATGCTCTGAGAACCTTTCCATGTATTCCATCAGGACCTGCCGCCTTCCTGGGATTCACTGACCTTAGAACACACCTCACTTGATGCTCCCTAAGTGTTAGTGTGCCGGTGCTGGGGGCGGGTGGAAGTGGTGTGACAGCTGAGGGTCTGGTTGTCTCAAAGCGGGCGAAGAAACGATTTAGATCCTCAGCCAGCGAGGCATCAATCCTAGATGTCGCCTGGTTATTGCTTCTGTAGTTGGTAATGTGATTGATCCCCTGCCACATTTTTCTGGGGTCGTTGTCAGCAAAGTGATCTTCAATCCTCCTCCTATAGGCAGCCTTAGCTTTCCTGATGCCTCTACTCAGGTCTGCCCTGGCCGCCCTATACGCAGCCCTGTCCCCTGACTTGAAGGCAGTGTTGCGGCTTTTTAGGAGGGATTGCACTTCGCTATTCATCCAGGGTTTTTGATTTGGAAACACCCTGACCCTTTTGTTGACGGTGACATTGTCAACACAGTTCCTGATGTACGAGAGTACAGTGTCCGTGTACTCCTGGAGGTTGTGGCTGGAGAATAAATCCCATACAGTAGTTGAGAAGCAGTCCTGCAGTTGAGAGAGGGCTCCTTCAGGCCAGGTTTTTATTGTCTTTGTCTGGGGCTTTGTTTTTCTCAGCAGGGGGGTGTAGGTGGGGGTGAGGGACATGCAGAGGTGGTCAGATCCAGCCAGGTGGGGGAGGGGTGTCGCTCTGAAAGCATGCCTGATGTTTGAATAGACATGATCCAAGGTGTGTTCTCCTCTCGTAGCAAAGTCCACAAACTGGACAAATTTAGGAAGCACAGTCTTTAGGCACGCTTTGTTAAAGTCACCGGCGACAATAAAAACCCCATCGGGGTGGGCAAGCTGTTGCTTGTTTATGGTGTTGAGCAAGAGGCTGAGAGCCGTGCCGACGTTCGCATCCGGCGGTATATAAACAGCTATCACAATAACTACTGTAAACTCCCTCGGGATGTAAAAAGGTCTGCACGAGACTGCCAGAACCTCCAAATCAGGAGAACAGTGTGTGTGAATGATCCTGCTGTTACAACACCACTCGTTATGCACGTAAACACATAGCCCCCCTCCTCTGCTTTTACCTGAGTTGCTGTTTCTGTCGTGCCGATGTAGCGTGCGGCCTGCTAACTCGACTGCAGCGTCGGGAATCAGCGGGTGAAGCCACGACTCCGTAATAAGAATAATGCTGCAGTTGCGTGCAAAGCTCGTGGTGGCTATCTGTAGCTCCAATTCGTCCAATTTGTGGGTGATGGATCTGGCGTTCGATACGAAAAGGCTCGGAAGTGCTGGCCGGTGTGGTTGTTTGCGTAGCCTAGCATCTGAGCCCGACCGGCATCCCCTCTTCTGCTTTCTCTCCCTCCGTCGCCTCCTACGCTTGCTGGGCGGGCAGACCATCCACGGTGACCCTGGCGGTCTCGCTATCTCCTCCAGGATGTTGTGTGTTCGCTGATATTCGCCAGAAACAGACAAACTATGTTTGAAACCTAGGTCAATTAGGTTCTGGCGACTGTAAGAGATGACGGCGTTGCAAACATTTAAAAATATACACAGTAAAAGTAAAAACGAGCACCAAACTGGAGAGCTAAGAGCCGCTGCACCCGTGCGCGCCGCCATCTTATTAATCTTTAAACTAAAAGGTGCACAAACAAGTACAAGATATTTACAATAAGCAGACCTCAGTGCAAGAAAGTGTCTTTCCAACACTGAAAAGGTTAAAGGTCAAGTTTAAAGGTGTAAAAACAAGTACAGGATATTTACAATAAGCAGACCTCAGTGCCAGAAAGTGTCTTTCCAACACTGAAAAGGTCAAAGGTCAACTTTAAAGGTGTAAAAACAAGTACAGGATATTTACAATAAGCAGACCTCAGTGCAAGAAAGTGTCTTTCCAACACTGAAAAGGTCAAAGGTCAACTTTAAAGGTGTAAAAACAAGTACAAGATATTTACAATAAGCAGACCTCAGTGCAAGAAAGTGTCTTTCCAACACTGAAAAGGTCAAAGGTCAACTTTAACATTGAAAGGTGTAAAAACAAGTACAAGATATTTACAATGAGCAGATCTCAGTGCAAGAAAGTGTCTTTCCAACACTGAAAAGGTCAAAGGTCAACTTTAAAGGTGTAAAAACAAGTACAAGATATTTACAATAAGCAGACCTCAGTGCAAGAAAGTGTCTTTCCAACACTGAAAAGGTCAAAGGTCAACTTTAACATTGAAAGGTGTAAAAACAAGTACAAGATATTTACAATGAGCAGATCTCAGTGCAAGAAAGTGTCGTTCCAACACTGAAAAGGTCAAAGGTCAACTTTAACATTGAAAGGTGTAAAAACAAGTACAGGATATTTACAATAAGCAGACCTCAGTGCAAGACAGTGCATTTCCAACACTGAAAAGGTCAAAGGTCAACTTTAACATTAAAAGGTGTAAAAACAAGTACAAGATATTTACAATAAGCAGACCTCAGTGCAAGAAAGTGTCTTTCCAACACTGAAAAGGTTAAAGGTCAAGTTTAAACGTGTAAAAACAAGTACAGGATATTTACAATAAGCAGATCTCAGTGCAGGAAAGTGTCGTTCCAACACTGAAAAGGTCAAAGGTCAACTTTAACATTGAAAGGTGTAAAAACAAGTACAGGATATTTACAATAAGCAGACCTCAGTGCAAGACAGTGCATTTCCAACACTGAAAAGGTCAAAGGTCAACTTTAACATTAAAAGGTGTAAAAACAAGTACAAGATATTATTTACAATAAGCAGACCTCAGTGCAAGAAAGTGTCTTTCCAACACTGAAAAGGTCAAAGGTCAACTTTAACATTAAAAGGTGTAAAAACAAGTACAAGATATTTACAATAAGCAGACCTCAGTGCAAGAAAGTGTCTTTCCAACACTGAACAGGTCAAAGGTCAACTTTAACATTAAAAGGTGTAAAAACAAGTACAAGATATTTACAATAAGCAGACCTCAGTGCAAGAAAGTGTCTTTCCAACACTGAAAAGCACAAAGGTCAACTTTAGAATAGAATAGAATAGCCTTTATTGTCATTGTACAGGGTACAACGAAATTGGAGTGCCACTCCCTTGGTGCAAAATGCAATAATAAATATAAATGTAAAATATAAAAGGTACAATAAAACAAACGTAAGTACTCTCAAAAGTAAGCATGATATTTACAGGATAGCAGCATTAATATAATGACAGTATGACAGTATGAATAGCAGCATAATATAATGACAGTGACAGTATGGTATAGTTAAGCAGGTTCAATCGTTTTTGTGCTTATTTACAACGGTGATAGCTCTGGGAAAGAAGCTATCCCTGAATCTGTTTGTCCTGGTTTTATGTGACCTGTATCGTCGGCCTGACGGTAATAGTTCAAACAGTTGATTGCTGGGGTGAGAATGGTCCTTGATGATATTGCCAGCTCTGCTGAGGTACCGGGAGTTTGCAATGACCTCCAGGCTGGGCAGAGAGCAGCCAGTGATCTTCTGGGCTGTGTTGATGACCCTCTGCAGTACTTTCCTGTCTGCAGCTGAGCACCCTGCATACCATGTTGTTATGCCGTACGTTAGGATGCTCTCTATGGTGGCTCTGTAGAATGTCACCAGCAGCCTCTCCTCCAGGTTGCTCCTCCTGAGCACTCTCAGAAAGTGGAGACGCTGCTGGGCCTTTTTTACCACCGCAGTGGTATTTGCAGTCCAGGAGAGATCATCAGAGATCTGCACGCCCAGAAACCTCATGGAGTGTACCCTCTCCACACGGTTCCCGTGAATGTAAAGTGGGGCCGGGTCTGCTCTGCCCTTCCTGAAGTCCAAGATGAGTTCTTTAGTTTTCGTGGTGTTCAGTTGGAGGTTGTTAACTGAACACCACTCAGTCAGTCTGTTGACCTCATCTCTGTAGTCCGACTCATCCCCCCTTGAGATGAGTCCAACCACAGTGGTGTCGTCCGCAAACTTTATGATGGTGTTTGAGAGATGGGTAGGGGAGCAGTCGGATGTGTAGAGCGTAAACAGGAGGGGACTCAGAACACATCCTTGTGGAGACCCAGTGCTGAGTGTGATGGTGCTGGACAGGTGGGGGCCGAGTCTGACAGAGTGTGGTCTGTTTGTCAGGACGTCCTTGATCCAGAGGCAGATGGGGGTGGAGAGTCCCAGGTGAGACAGTTTCTGGACCAGGATCTCCGGGATGATATGATTAAATGCTGAGCTGAAGTCCAGGAAGAGCATTCTCACATAGCTTCCTCTGTGCTCCAGGTGACTCAGCGCAGTGTGGAGCGCTATGGTGATAGCGTCCTCGGTGGATCGATTAGTCCTGTAGGCAAATTGGTGGGGGTCCAAAGTGGGAGGCAGACTGGCCCTGATGTGCTGACAGACCAGTCTCTCAAAGCACTTCATCACTACAGGCGTAAGTGCAACAGGCCTGTAATCATTTGGGCTGACCACAGCTGTCTTCTTGGCGATGGGGATGATGGTGGAGGTTTTGAGGCAGGGCGGGACGGTGTTTAATGACAAGGAAAGGTTGAAGATTTTAGTGAAGACTCCGGTCAGTTCGTCAGCACATGCTCTGAGAACCTTTCCATGTATTCCATCAGGACCTGCCGCCTTCCTGGGATTCACTGACCTTAGAACACACCTCACTTGATGCTCCCTAAGTGTTAGTGTGCCGGTGCTGGGGGCGGGTGGAAGTGGTGTGACAGCTGAGGGTCTGGTTGTCTCAAAGCGGGCGAAGAAACGATTTAGATCCTCAGCCAGCGAGGCATCAATCCTAGATGTCGCCTGGTTATTGCTTCTGTAGTTGGTAATGTGATTGATCCCTGCCACATTTTTCTGGGGTCGTTGTCAGCAAAGTGATCTTCAATCCTCCTCCTATAGGCAGCCTTAGCTTTCCTGATGCCTCTACTCAGGTCTGCCCTGGCCGCCCTATACGCAGCCCTGTCCCCTGACTTGAAGGCAGTGTTGCGGCTTTTTAGGAGGGATTGCACTTCGCTATTCATCCAGGGTTTTGATTTGGAAACACCCTGACCCTTTTGTTGACGGTGACATTGTCAACACAGTTCCTGATGTACGAGAGTACAGTGTCCGTGTACTCCTGGAGGTTGTGGCTGGAGAATAAATCCCATACAGTAGTTGAGAAGCAGTCCTGCAGTTGAGAGAGGCTCCTTCAGGCCAGGTTTTTATTGTCTTTGTCTGGGGCTTTGTTTTTCTCAGCAGGGGGTGTAGGTGGGGTGAGGGACATGCAGAGGTGGTCAGATCCAGCCAGGTGGGGGAGGGGTGTCGCTCTGA